>NC_054538.1:27841242-27983742 GCF_017654505.1 Polyodon spathula
AAGTACAACTGTAAAATAAACAACCAGATTACAAAATTAATTCTGTGTCCATATTGGATCCTGTCTAAAAAATTGGGGTTTATTCACAAGTGCTGGAATATTCTATAAAAAGCGATTGCTAATCTGGGAGAGGTGTGGGTTGATCAAATCAACTATATAACCTATTTTTTCATTGTGTTATATTGTATTCAAATGCAATCTTCTAGTAAAGAAAAACCATCCTGTACACAAAGGGATTAGTGTTTGAAACAATCTTTCTTTTCTGGATTTCTGAACTTATTTCAGTTGTAAACTTGTCTTCTTGCAGATAGGATAACATGCTCAGATGATAGAACAGGCAGCTAATTTGTTTCTGTGTGTATGAGAGTTGGGTTCAACCTGCCTGTCCTGCTGAATATTTAATTTTAGGACTAGAACTTCCTCTGCCATTTGCAGCAAATATTCAACTATAGCTCCATTCTTGGCATGTGGCCAAAAGCAATTTAAAATCAGTCCCGTTTGTTTCAGCAATGGAACCTATTAGATCGAACCTATTAGAATTAGGACTGTCAGTCTATATGATTGCAGGCTGGTAAAAATCAATATCTCCTGGTGTTAAACTTTGAATACCAACTACTGAAAAACAAAACATGTTAGCAGAACAGAAAGCTGTTAATTTATTATAAATCAAGAAAATATTAACAACCACACTGAATGTCAGTTTTATCCAAGTTTTCCCTTGAAATAATCTCTGCCCTAGACTTTATTGAGCTGGAGTGTTATGATAGCATCGTGAGTAGTTTCTGTCATGGTTCATAAGTTGTTTTTATATACAATTAAAAATGCCCAAGTAAAATGTCGCCTAGCTGTTGCAACCCACTTACTGATCAATAGGACTGCATAATAACGGGCGACCTCTCACTGCCAAGACTGTCATCACAACCAGGATTGAAACTGAGAGCTCCTGATCGGATGACTTTACCACCTTAACTTATTATTGTTGACATCTTGGCTGGTTCTTTTCCTCTGGTCTTCTATTTTCTTAACATGCATTTTTGCAGGGTCCTGATCCTATAGTATTCAGTTTCCCATTATTTAGAAGCCACATCTCTGCCGCTATAACTATAGTTTAATAAAGCTAGTCATACTGTGTCAGTGCACGATGGCTTGATGTATGTGGTTCCCCTGTTTTTGGGATACAGGTCTCTTGTGATGCTGTGAA
This sequence comes from Polyodon spathula, assembly GCF_017654505.1. Lineage (NCBI taxonomy): Eukaryota > Metazoa > Chordata > Actinopteri > Acipenseriformes > Polyodontidae > Polyodon > Polyodon spathula. Next base: position 27,842,444 of record NC_054538.1, read on the forward strand.
GGTTATTGGTGATTCAGTGAGTTTTTTCAGCAGATTTTTGGTTTGCTTGAGGGCTTGTCTATCAACACTGGTTTCCGTTGTTGGCAAGTGTTATATAACGTTTTTTTATTGTGTGTATAAAAGCCTTCTGGTAACAAAATCTTGAAATCTTAATTGAAGCAATATATGCTAATATAATTATATATATTATATATTATATATATATATATCTATATTATATATATATATATATATTACACACACACACACACACACACACACACACACACACACACACACACATATATATATATATATATATATATATATATATATATATATATATATATATATATATATATATTAGCAGGTGAATTCATATTGTACCGTTGTGTTAACACACTATTCTGTGAAAAAGAGATTTTAAATTAAACACCCTTCAGATGGGTTTCTATTAATTATATTGAAAAACATGTATATTTATAAAATAAGAACTAAACAAGGTTAACCTAGTTATGCTATCTTATAACTTCAGATATATACATCCTAATTATGAGAACATTCTGTTAAATTAACAGAAGCTACCTAGTTCCCAGGCAAGTGCGAGAATGAAATGCAAGTTAAAGTAGCATCTGGGGGAGGTGATTAAGGTCATTGCTTGCTCTTGTGTTTGAATAATGAAGAAGGTCAAACAGAATAAGCAAGTCAATCAGGACATCAAAGTAAAAGGAAGCGACTTTGTTTAGTAATTAACAGTTTAATTAAAATATTGAATCGGCTTAATACAAGGTCACATGAACAAAAATAAAAACTTCAAGCCCTAGTTCTTTCTGTTTCAAAATGCTGTCTGCATCTTTCTAGTGCCAAATTTTTCAGCAATTTACTGTCTTTACAAGTTTAATAACTTTAATTCTGTCATCTAGGGAGGACCTTTTGCTTCTCCATGTTTTCTCTCTTCCTTTACAAGAGAGCGCTGTTGTTTTATTGATTACTTCTTGATTTGTTGTTTTGTTGATTACGCAATTTGTCAAGGCACCGACTAGAGTTGAGACATGCCTTGATTTAGTCTTTTCAAATAACAAAGACAGAAAAACTAAAATAGAGGTCAGAGAACCATTGGCAGAAAGGTAATCTATAAAGGTATGAAACAGAGACTAACAGAAGTAGATTGGAGTTAAATAGAGAAAACATCTACAGAAAAAGGATGTCTGTTTTTAAAAAATGTAGTACTAGAGGCGCAAAACAATTACATCCAAAAAGTAGACAAATCAAAATCTAAAACAAAATTGCCCAAATTGCTTAATAGATCAATTAAAAATATATATTCAGTCAAAAAAGGCCCTTTACAGAGCGTTTAAAAGGGACCAAAAACAAAGTACACAGAAAGAGTACTTGGAACTGCAAACGCAAGTCAAAAAGGAAGTTAGAAAGGCTAAGAGAGAGATAAACATGAACGCTGCTAAGGGGGCTAAAACCAATTCCAAAATGTTTTTCCAATATTACAAGAGCAAGATAACATTCAAAGAGGAGGTTAAATGTCTAGAGATACAAACGGCAAAATCATAGATGAAGAAAAAAAAAAGCAAATATATTGAATGATTACTTTTCCTAAGTTTTTACAAAGGAGGATACGGGCAACATGCTCCTGTGACAAAGTGGTGCGTACAGGTGAGTGCAGTGCAGAGCGGATTAATAACACAGACAATAATTCACAGGTGCAAAGGTGTTTATTAATAATTATAATGTCCAGAGCCTTATGGCAATCACCTGTAAATAATAATAATGATGCACAGCGGCGTGTATCATTTCATTTGTAAAATCCCACAGGTTTGACCTGCAATCAAAATGTCCAGTTTAACACACCAACACAAAACACACACACAGTTCTTAATAATAGTGAATAAGTGCTTGTGGTGAATTACAGTTCCCTGTGAAAATGCAGGGGTGAAAGCGATGTCCGGGTTTATGCTGGCTTTCGCTACAGCTCCGGATCGTGCTACTGGTATTCTATTAAAAACAGACAACAGTTAACAAACACTAAGAGACACAAGACAAAACTCACGGTTCACAATACAGCAGCACAGACTCCTAACACTAACCATTTACCAAGGAACAGATCACTTACACTACGCCCCCTGTTATACCTTCACTCATGACCCCTAGGTTAACGATAGCATCCACTCCTCCAATCCTCGGATGCCAAGCTGTCTTCCATCCGAGTCATTCAGCTTAGGTGCCATAGCTAAGTCCCCTTCCTAAATGATTGACTTCCACCTACCCTAATGAATAAATTGTCATGCCATTTGATTAAGGGTTCCTCTGTTCCTTTTACATAGTGCCCTCACAGGTAAGGAAGGAGATCTAACATCAAGAATCATTTGATCTTTGCCACAGCCCCATATGTCAACCTGTTCCTATCTAGTTTTAAATAACTTTAGCATAACCGAGGCTGAAGAGTTAAAGGGACTAGGAGCTCTTAAAATAAACAAATCCCCTGGGCCGGATGTATCCTCCCAATAGTTCTCAACAGTTTCTTGACACAGGAGTTGTACCGACAGACTGGAGAATTGCAACCGTAATAATGATCTGCAAAAAGGGAAACAAAACAGAACCAGATAACTACAGACAAATAAGCCTGACTTCTATTATATGTAAACTTATGGAAACTACAATAAGAACCAAAATGGAAAATTACCTACATGGTAACAGTATCCTGGGAGACAGTCAGCATGGTTTTAGGAAAGGGAGATCGTGTCTAACTAATCTGCTTGATTTTTTTGAGGATGCAATATCTACAATGGATAATTGCAACGCATATGACATGGTTTATTTTGATTTCCAGAAAGCTTTTGACCAAGTCCTGCATAAAAGATTAATTCTCAAACTGAATGCAGTAGGGATTCAAGGAAATTCATGTACATGGATTAGGGAGTGGTTAACATGTAGAAAATAGAAAGTACTAATTACAGGAGAAACCTCAAAATGGAGCGAGGTAACCAGTGGTGTACCACAGGGATTAATATTAGGTCCTCTGCTCTTCCTAATATACATTAATGACTTAGATTCTGGTATAGTAAGTAAACTTGTTAAATTTGCAGATGACACAAAAATAGGAGGAGTGGGAAATACTGTTGTAGTAGCAAAGGCCATTCAAAATTATTTGGGCAGACACATGGCAAATGACATTTAATAGAGAAAAGTTTAGGTTACTGCACGCAAGCAATAAAAATGTGCATTATAAATATGATATGGGAAATACTGAAATTAAAGAAGAAATCTATGAAAAAGACCTATGAGTTTATGTTGACTAAGAAATGTCTTAGTCTAAGAAATTATTTAAAAGGCATTTCATATGCAGACAGGCTAAAATAATGTAATCTATTCAGTCTTGAACAAAGAAGACTACGCGACGACTTGATTCAAGCATTCAAAATTCTAAAAGGTATTGACAATGTCGACCTAAGGGACTTTTTCGACCTGAAAAAAAAAGCAAGGACCAGGGGTCACAAATGGAGATTAGACAAAGGGGCATTCAGAACAGAAAATGGGAGGCACTTTTTTACACAGAGAATTGTGAGGATCTGGAACCAACTCTGTTGTTGTTGAAGCTGACACCCTGGGATCCTTCAAGAAGCTGCTTGATGAGATTTTGGGATCAATCAGCTACTAACAACCAAAGATGGGCTGTATGGCCACCTCTGGTTTGTAAACTTTCTTAACTTCTTATGTTCTTAAGACTGCTAAAATGGTTACAGTATTCCTTTGAATTTAGGACGTACCATTTAAAACCATGTTTTTCTTATAACAATAGCCCTGCGTAAAGGTGCTTAATACAGGTTTGAATCCATTGCTGGGTAAGATAATTGTGGTGGCTGGTCGCGTTAGACAGGTGGTCACTTAATACAGTTAAATAAAAGCACAAATATCACTGGGAGGAATTTAAAGTGGTCATTTAGATCAGGTGGTCACTAAATAAAGGTGGTCATATGAGCAGGTTTGACTAATATAATCCAGCATTGCAGAAAGAAGTTTGTACTTTCTTTACCAATGATAGAAGCTATGAGTCATTGGAGCTGACAGGTTGTGCATGGTGACATACATAGCTAAGAAGAGAAACATGGATTGTATAATTAAATCTTCTAATTAGCAACAGGACCCAACACAAGAACTGTCACTGATTATATACTACGGTAACTTTCAGTATATCACATACACATTGAGAAAGGAGATGTGTGCTCCAGCCAAGTTTAACAATTTGGCACTAGCGGGATTCAATTCATACTTTCAAACATCATGACACCCTATACTCCAAGTAGAAGTTATTTTTACTAGTTAAGCCACTGAGGACCCCTAGAATAGATCATTTCTTTACAACTTCCATTTTCATTCTTGGCAATTATTTCAAATCTACTTACTCCACCCTTTGGCTGCTCATTCTTGCCATTTGAAGACACTGGCCAGGTTTCCATGCAGCTTAGAAAGGCCTCAGTCTCTCTCCACAGTCAGTATTTATATGATGTAGCAGCGCATACCACACACATTCCACATGCTATAGGAAGTGTGCATTAAAACATTGTATGACTTTAAGGGGTGGGTAAATAGCTTTCTCCTGCTAATAAGCCGTACAAACCAAAAACATGTCCGGAAGTCGTACATTATGCTTATGAGACTTCAGCAGTGAAATCCCGTTTGTGAAGTAACCACTCGCAACTTTCTACTGTAACTGAAGTCTGTGCCAAGCAATCCTAGGCTTTGTTGGCAAGCTTATTTGACCAAATAGGAAGAAAACAAAAAAACAAAAAAATATGTGACAAAGTACTGTTTATATAATATTATAACCACATTCTACTGGCGAGAGCATTGCACTGTTTATTATTTAAATAGACACTCCTGTATTTTAATATTAATTCGGTTGTTTGCATTTGGAACAAGAATTTCTCTGGCTAAAAAGTAAAATAGATTTTTCCATGGAAATTGCCCCAATGAAGACAATGAATAAAATGTAAGTAGTGGCATTCCCATATTTCAGGGCAAGAACTACCTCTTCTCATCAATTATTTTATTTAAAGATTCCATTCAATGTACAGAGGATATTTAGTATTTTCAGCAACAGAGCTTTGCCCTATGTCTGTTCTATCTATCTTTGTCATGGGTTGATACATACCACTCACTTCTAACTATGGTCTAGAATAAGAATAAAACTGTCATACACTTATTTGTTGCATTTATAGAACAGAACCTTGGCACGAACCAATTGTGCAAATAATACATTTTAATTGGTACTGGGAATGTACTGACTTCCTGTATAACTCAGCCTTTTACCATGAACTACTATCATCATTAATTTTTAAAACAATTTATTTAAACAATAGTATGTAAAATTACTTTACATGTAAATAACACAAGTTTGAATACAAATAGAATTAAAAAAAAAAAAAAAAACAATACAATGAACCTAAAAATTTATATGAATCAAAGTTTTATTTACTTGCATCCATGACAGTCAAATGGGTGGAAAATCCTTCCATTGTGCAGAAATATGTACAGTAACTATAGGGCTTCAGTTTAACTACGACTTATATCTTCTTAAATTCTTATGCAGTTACAACCTATTTCTTATGTCTGTATTTCTGAATGTATGTATGATTTTAAAGCATATCTGTACGGTCTATAATATAGATACATTATTCAGATGTGCCTACAACCAGCTATACTGTATTTGCTATAGCCACAAACAAACTGTGACATCTGTCCCTCTGTCTTTTTTTTTTTTTTTTACTGTTTTCTTTCAAACTCGAATTTAACAATACTGCCTGAACCAGTATTGTTAAATACCAGAATGCCATATTACAAAAAATACATCCTGTAGTCATTACTAAAATAACAGCCCTCATTGTATTACATGTATATGAGACTTTTTCTTTCCACCTTTTCTTTATCTCCTCCATCGTTCTTATAATAATGCCTACACTCTCGTTAGAACCTTGCTTTGCCATTGTGGGGAGACCTTTTTAGTGCTTCTAAGAACCTTTTTTATATGGATTCTATATTCTCTATTTGCAGACTTTCTTTTTTGTCATGTAAGCTATGAAACATGTATTGAAACTTGGAGTTTGCAAAATAATACGGTATTATAAACCGCAATTTACAAACTGACTTGATCAGAAGGGTTAAAAAATTAGCTCTTTGCAAAATGTTATTAAATGTTTCTTTGTCCTTGAAAACAATGTCGCCTTCTTGCTGCAGACAAGTCTTCTACATCACCTTGCCTTTTATATAGCCTACTGTCTGACAGCGGCAAATTAACACCTGCTTTTCAGAGTTCTTAAAATAATCAAGCTAATATGAGGCCCACAATTACCGGCAGCTTTAATAAATTAGACAGAATATTTAATAGACCTCATTTGCAAAATCCCCTCACGATTTTAGCGGTTTAATTCAGAAACGCCCCAGAATTACATATGCACCAAGGGCTAAAGCTCACAGAGACATTGCCTCCTCAAATCACGTCTTAATTGCGTGTTTATGCCATTGCGTGTGTTTTAAAAATCCCATCCAAGAATTCAGAACCCTCAGCACCCATTTTACATTGGTAAAACATGCACAATCCTTTTATAGATCTGGGCCTCTGTGTTTAGAGCACTTTACATAAATTGCACATAAAATACATTTTATAAATGTCCTCAGTAGTGGACATGAGGACGCAGTTGAAGGATTTTTTTTTTATGTGAATCAAAGTGTTTTGTAAGAGGCAGGGAACTGACAGCAGAGGAGATTTTAAACAGAATAATAGCTGGCAATTCAGATCTAGATCTGTCTGATCAGGATGATGCTGAAGCACTAAGTGAGGCAGAAGAAGAAGCAGAGAGTTCAAGTGAAGAAGCAGGAGATAATGACAGAGTAGAGCGTCATCCACTGTGCGCCAAAAGTGATACGTTTATTGTGTATGTTTTATTTGCCATTTGTTCTCGGATGTTTTTAATGTAATAATTATTTTAAATTTAAAAATGTGAAATTATGTTTTAAATTGAATTAATAAGTATCCCATAATATTTTAAAGTAAGTCTGAAGTCTCTGAAGCAAAGCAACACATTCATTTCCATGTATATATGGGTTTTAATTACTATATATAATTATAATTAGATTTTCTAATTTATTTTTAAAATTATTTTCCCTGTCACGATAGATTCAAACTTACCACAGCCACTTGATTTCCATGACACCTCCTTATCAAAAGCAGACTGGAGTCCAATTCAATATTTTGGACAGTACATTGATAGTAAAGTGTTTGAGGACATTACAAGTTACTCAAACCAATGTGAAAAGAAGTTCCCGGAAGATCTCTGAGTACATCACAAGCAGAAAAGAAGACATTGCAGTAGATTTGGAATGCCTTGGATATCCGCAGATCACAATGTATTGGGCCAAAGAAACAAGAGTACCAGTAATATATGATGCAGTGTCCAGAGACAGGAAGGCACTGAAAGTTACTAAGGACCTTAATGTGCAAAAGGAAGCAAAGTCAGACCTGTTATGGAAAGTCAGGCCATTTCTAGACAGTGTGCGCCGAGGCTGCCTCCACCAACAAGCAGATGCAAAGCTCTCCATTGATGAACAAATGCTTCCGTTCACAGACCGCTGTGCCTTCAAGCTGTTTGTGCCAAACAAGCCAAACCCAACAGGATTGAAGATATTTGCCCTTGCCTCACCAGTTGGTCTTGTATTAGATTTTGAGGTGTACCAGGGAAAGAATACCTTCATTGACACTGAATTAGGAATTGGAGCATCAGCAGTCCTGCATCTAGCTGAACATGTTCCCAGAGGTGCTCAGCTCTTTTTTGACAGGTACTTTTCTGTCCAGCTTTTGGATGCAGTGTTTGAGAAGGGCTAAGCAGCAAGTGGGACAATAAGGATCCAAAAAGAATGTTGGATGATTGACGACAAAATTCTGAAACAACGCGGAAGAGGAGCAACAGAGATGATGACCAGAAGAACCCCTGAAATTGTTGTCACAAAGTGGTATGACAACAAACCTGTGCTCATGGCCTCCACAGCATATGGAATATTATTTTACACTTTAAAATAAATATAAAGATAAATGTCTGAACACATAGCAGTTTACATTAGAAAAGTCAAAATATGAAGTTATTTCTCATTGTGGCTAATTGTTAAGTTAATCGCCTTTGTTCTGCAATGCGAGTCCCAATGTCCACTACAGTACACATGTAATTAATGTACAATAAAAATAATTAATTTATATATTTTTTCTTGGTTGTATGTTTATTTCACCCCTAAAACAAAGAAACTTTTATTTATTTATTTATTTATTTTTGCTGGGCCTCAAAGTGGCTTATTGCAAAAGTCTGCTTATGTCTCACAAAATGTTTATTTTTAATGTATTAATTTTGGAACATTCTGATATTTTGATAATCTTCACAATGTCCACAGAATACTACTAGTAATAGCATACAGTTTCCAAACTGACTTTTTTAAAATTTCTATTCACACAAACAGACATATGCTCACCCACATACACACCCACACTATATGAGACTCACACTGTTGTTTCAGGAATTGGAAAGTTCATTCGCTTGCATTTTTAATAGTAGTACGCTATTTAAAGTTCTCTTTTTTAAAAGTTTCTGCCTCTATAAAAATAAATTAGAAAAACAGTGGTGTCAAAGTGTTTTTTTTTTTTCACTGTGGTATTTCTTACTTAACCTCTAATATCAATCTACTACAGGTAGCAGGTTAATGATTACACAATGGTGTACCAGATGTATCTGGAGGTTAATAATGATCTAAAGGAGAGACAACTAGGGGCCTGGTTATGGAGTAGAGGTGAAAAGCAACAGTTCCCTCAACTCTAGAAATATATAACAAAGTAAACTTAAATTGGAATATTTGATTTGATTTATTGGCTGTTGTAAGTTCAATTTACTTTGCAATGCCTCTGAAACCACCAGGCAAAAAGCTGATGGCTGCTGACTGCAGGGGTGTTTATTTCTAACATGTATAATATTATATTTTCTCTCCATTGCCTATCGCTGTCTACACTGAAAACTGTGTGGGAACAGGATTTCGGATTCAACCTCACAGATGACGTTTGGAAATCCATTCTTGTCCGTGTGCATTCCTCTTCGGTTTGCGCTCAACATGGGCTCATTCAATTCAAAGTTTTACAATCAGGAGTTCTTTTTAAAGTGCCTTATTGCTCATGGTTCAGTCTTTGCTTTGAAATGCACTACCCAGCAGAGGGAACCTACAGGATCTGCTGAATTTATCCTGAAATTATGTGAATCATGACAATTTAACACAGGCGGAGGCCACTTAACTTGGTGTTTGATTTTGAAGGTGATTGGTTACATCTGAGCTAATTTAAATTGCATTACAAGGGGAGTTGACACTTATCCAACCAAGCTATTTCAGTTTATTTTTAATTAATTTCCTACAAATTTCTAGAATATTTTTTTTCACTTAGAAGTTGTGGGGTAGGATGTGTAGATAAATGAAAAAAAAAAAATAATGTATTTTAATTCCACTCTATAAGGCAACAAAAGGTGAACATTTTGAAAGGGGGTGTAGACTTTCTATAGGCACTGTATATGTATGCAATAAGGCCAGAAAGGCCACCCGTATACGTCGAATATACTGATATCTTGGGGCATCGTGAGGCACAAGACGAATTATTATTATTATTATTATTATTATTATTATTATTATTATTATTATTTTGCTAGCTTCCAGTTAATTTAACAGTCCTTCATCCAAATCGGCATGTCTACTTACTACTTTGGGATGGAATTTTTACAGGTAATTGGTCACTCAGTTTTATTGTTACAGCTGTACATCTATAACTGTAAAAGCAAGATGGTTACTATCTGATACTTTACATTTTGTGAGGCAGCACAGTGATTTTGAATATGTGACAAAACTCCAACTGTCCGTATCCATCCAATATACGGACAGATGGAACCTTGCTCAACCAATCACATTGTTTGTTTCATGTTCCATATAATTCTCTTATAATGGACTCCAAACCATCTATTTTTCAAGATGCAAAATCTTGGGCATTGAAAACTGAAAAACCTATGCATAGCAACAACAGTCAAAAACTAGCTTCATTCAATTTCCATTTTATATGCTACAACTTTAATAACTGACATACAATTACTGCTTGATATGGGTGCTTCAGCAACCTTAAAACCTTCCTCTGTTCTTTCTACAGCTTTGGGCTGTTGTGTTGCAGGGTATTTGAAGCTATTTATACACAGTCATGTTTTTGTTTTAATAGCAGTGCTGCAAGCAGTTGCAGACTAGGCTACCTGCAATGCATTGTGGGTATTGTGTACCTATGTGCTCTTTTGGATTACTCATCACTCAGATGAATGAACTATGTCAACAGTGCTGACAGATCCCAAATCATGCAGTACTGCATAACATGCTATTACTTTGATTATTTTGCTGCTTGATTGATGAAAAGCCATTCAATTTGATAACGATGGTAGTAATATGAGCACAGAAGAGGCACTTAGGCAACAAAGTCACTAAGAAACAGAATGTTCCACTGGGCATTAATCTCTGCAAATGGTTCCCCATTTAGCTTTTCAGCACTGAAAGCCAAGATCATTTAGTAGTCTTTTAGCAGTTTTTTTCTCATGCAGACAGTAAGCAGACTGCTCTACAGTGCATTTATTGAACCACCTATAAGGCATGTGTGGAAAATTGTCTCCGTGATATGTATCAGATTAGTGGCATTAAGAATTTGAGCATTATATGGTATGAGGAATTTATCAATATATGAATATTTTTAACCTCCACATATAGCCATTGACGTTCTTACCTTAAGTAGTCTAAATGCATTACATCATCACTTTGTGCCTTATCTGTCTAATGCGCATGCACAAAATATAGCAAACTTTTATTCTATTATACAATGTTAATCTATAGAAGTTTCTGAAGACTTTTCATTATAACCTTAAGCTTCATGAATCTTTCTGTGGTCTGCAACATATTCAGAAAATTTGCATTGAATTTTCAGTACAGCAAAATGTTGTTAAAACTTCAACTTCAGAATAACAAATATAATTCTGAATAAATTACACATAAACATGTTTTAAACATACTTGATTGACTATGTAGATTAAGCTGCCTAATGTGAAGTCTTATATCTGTGAAGTTGCCTACACATTAAAAAATGTATATTATGTTTAGTTTAATCTCAAGAAAGTTAATGAAGTCAACTTACTTTCAAAGGCTCTGTGCTTATATTATTATTATTATTATTATTATTATTATATTTATTATTATTATTATTATTATTATTATTATTATGTATTTATTTATTAGCAGATACCATCACCCAGGGTGACTTACAGCTGTAAACAAAAAATACATATCAACAATTAGAGTACAATTAAGAGCAAGATACAAAATGCAATGACTTCTGTCCTAATAAGAGCAAATACAAAACACGATTTGATATCGGGGCAGTTCAAGAGGAGATAATAGTGTTGATAGTTACATCAGGGTTAGATAGGAGTGCAAGTGAAATACAAAATACTAAAGATTGGGTTAAGTAGAGGATTAAATACAGTAAAATAGGAAGCAGATAAGTGCAAGTTAAAGTGCATTAAAGGCAGAGTGCTGTATTCTCCAGAAGGGAAGAGATCAGTTTTACAGGTGTTGTCTCAAGAGGTGTCTCTTGAGGAGGCACTTGAAGGTGGTCAGAGACTGGGCAGTCCCGACATCCATAGGAACGTTGTTCCACCAGGGTTACTCTGAGGTTTTTGGCTGAGGAGAAGGGAGATAGTGTGGTAGATTCCAGAGGAATGCAGATAGAGAGATCAGAGGAGGGGGAAGATGAGGAGGGGAAGAAAAGGAGGTCAGATTTTTTGAGTTTGAGTTTATGGTGATGTGAGTGCATCCAGGAGGAGATAGCAGACAGACAGGTAGAGATACAGGAGGGGATGGGGGGGTCAGAGGGCAGAAGGACAGGAAGATCTGTGCATCATCAGCATAGAAATGGTATGCGAAACCATACGGGGCCCAGGGAGAAGGTGTAGAGAGAGAACAGGAGAGGACCCAAGACTGCTCCTTGGGGGACTCCTGTTGAAAGTGGGCGAGGTGTGGAGGTTGAGCCATGCTAGGTTATCTGGAAGGAGGAGAACTGGGCCAGAGAGGTGCCAGAGATTCCCAGGTCAGTGAGAGAGGATAGGAGAATAGTATGATCAACAGTGTCAAAGACAGCAGAAAGATCAAGGAGAATTAGGAGAGAGGAGAGACAGGCAGCAGGGGCAAAGTTTAACGAGTTAGTGAGAGACAGGAGAGCAGTTTCTGAGGAGTGAGCAGAGTGGAAACCACATTGGTTAGACAGGAAAGCAGAGAGCTGACGGTGTACTGCCCGCTCTAGGGTTTTAGAGAGGAAGGGTAGGAGAGAGACAGGACGGTAGTTTTGCAGGGAGGTGGGGTTGAGGCTAGGTTTTTTGAGGAGGGGTTGATAGAGGCTTGTTTGAAGGCAGAGGGAAAGAGGCCAAAGAGGAGAGAGGTGTTGACAAGGGATGAGATGAAGGGGAGTAGAGCAGGAGCAGCAGCTTGAAAGAGATGAATGGGTAGGGGATCCAGGGTGCACGTGGTGGGTTTGTGGCCCTGGAGGAGGGTGGAGAGGCAACAGCCTAAGAGGGGAGAGAAGGAGGAGAAGGAGGGTGAGTTAGTAGGGGAGACAGACGGTATTGTGGTTGGATCAGGAGGGGGTGGAGTGAGGGACAGGAGTTAAAGAGTTTGCAGATATCAGAGATTTTCAAATATTCAAAGGGAAAATGGAATTGAATGAGTAAATGTTCTCTAATGCAGTCTTTAAGAATTCCAAAGGTTGAAAAATAAGGTGTTTCTATCCTTGGACCAGGCAAGAATGAATCATGCTGAGCACATTCTTGGATGCAATTTTCTCAGTTATAATATTTGTATTGCTGATCACACTCTGTTGTTTTTATAGTCAGAATAACAGCATTATTATAATGAAAGTCAGTCAAGTGCGGATGCAAAAAATATTTTTAGAAAAATTAATTAACTGTGCTCAAATCCCAGCAGGAGACGTAATAAGGAAGATATATACTGAAAATGTCTGGTTTGGACCCCAAAACCGCAAAATGCTCCTTTAAATATGTAAGTGAAGATTGATTGAGAACAATTTATGTAATGCATATCAAATATTTATAATAAGTGTTTCTTTCCTTGTAGGTACAGACACTGTGACATTTTCAAAATGTAGTTAAATGTTAATAAGCAGGCTAGATATGCAGTCAGGCTTCAATCGAAAAAATGATTGTGAGCAGCTGTAGACTATCTTGCAGGCTGTTGCTATGGTGGAGCTCAATTGGAAACATACAGTATCAGATAATATAACAATTATTATATACAAGTATATTATTATATTCAAGTTTTATAAAATAAAACCAGTATCCATGTAAAATTTCGGACTTTATATCCTTAATCACTATAAAATAATCACAACACCTGGGTAGTTTTGATGAGGATTTTTTTTTACTTCAGGGGTTCTTATTGTAATACCTCAAATAATGGGTAAAGCTTTCAATTAATTGTCTCTAATTAGTAGTACTTGGAAAACACATTTATATGTTTTTGCACAATGTATAAGTACACAATTTAAAAAAAGAGTCAGGGTTAAGTTTAGATTTAGAGTTAGGGATAGGGTTAGGGTTATATCGTGAATAATGACAATGTTATTCTGCACAGTTATAAGTACATTATAATTGTGCATAATAACATTGTAATTATGTGTAAGTACACATGTGTTTACTAAGTAACTAATATGTAAATACACAGTAATTAAAGACACAATACAAAGTATTACCAAATACTGTTTTATTTTGGGAGTCTGTGCTAAGGTGTTTTCTCTGTACTTAATTCACTTCCATGCAACCTTTTATACAACATATTAGACCCTACTCATTTAAAATGCAAATCATCATAGTCCATCATATCATCACTTTTGTTTATTTCCTTAATTTAATGAGGGGATCAAGCAAATCACATCTGTGAGAAGCACTTATTTTTAATCACTGGGAATAGTGTATTCTCTTCTTTAATAGAAGAGCTGCTGATAAACTGTTTATAACACCCCTCTCATCCAAGAGTCCACTCTTAAAGTGAGAGGCAGATTTGTGACTTGTGTTGATATTAATTGTAATAACGTTAATGGCAGGGTAGTTTTACTTACCGTTGGATTGGTGAACACTTTTGCAATGTACGGAGTAATCTTTTTCTGTAATCTTTTGAAATAATGAGGGTCTTTAACTCTGTATTAACCCAGCTGTATATGAGGTCCAACCTTCACACAAGTTAAGTCATAGTGGTTTCACCTAGATCAGTGGTTCTTAATCTGCGGTCCACGTACCACTGTTGGTCTGCCGGCTCCCTTCACGTGGTCCATGGAAAGGTAGCATAATTACGGAAAGGAAGCAGCATCATTGTTTATAGGTCCCATTGCAACCCCCAAAAATTGAGACCTAAAAAACTCAGCTACAGAAGCAAGAAGAAAATGCATACATGTAGAATATCTCCAAGTTAAAAATATAATTTTGGTGTCTAAAATGTATTCTTTACTAGGGAGTTTTCATGTATTATTCTCACGTGCGCTGAACACAGCAGCTTGTAAATTAAGAAGTAACACACGACAGGGCATGTGCATTGTATTGTATTAACATAGGGCTGTAGTTGGGTTGGAGGTTCGAAGCAAAGCCCTGGAGTATGTCATCCCGCCTATAAAATGGACACAATATATATTATCTAGCCTTCCTCTTTAGAGAAATAATAATTCCTCAAACAAGGTTCTGTTTGTTGTAAACATTAAACTGAGGGTTTTAAACATTTCCATTTGTTGTAATTAATTTAAATGAATGAAGCCTCCGTGCTGGTCTCAATCGCTCCGTAAACACAACTAACATAACCAGCAATGTTAACCGTATTCGTGGCCAAGTCATGTATTTTTGTTGATAATGAAAAGATTCAGAAAAGGAGGCAATGACAAAGTTCACTATCCATTACCACTGCTGACCTGGAGAAGCAAATACAAAAATATCTTTTGGCATTTTTAAATGCTTGATATTTATTAACTGCATGGTAAAAATTCTCAACAGCCAATAAGCGTGCAGCCTTGTGACAAAGTGAATAATAGTGTGCCGGTTCAGGTGATCAAAGAACAGACAGACAATTGCCATCCAGGTGAAAATGGTTTGTTTATTTTTATTCCTTAAGTCCAGTGCCTGACGGCGAAACAAACAGTAAATAATAATGCTGGTAAGTAATACAACGGCTTGCATTACTTACATTTATAATCCCTGGGCTGCTCCCGAAATAATAGCCCCATTATTGTATTCCAATATTAAACACAAAACACATACACAAGTCAGTTTAGTGCATGAATTAGTAATTATGGTACAATAATTTACTTAGTAGTTTACAGTGGTACAAGTGAAGTGCTGTCCCGGGTTTGTGCTGGCCTCTGGCGACAGCTTCGGAACATGTTAGCCATCTAGTGATTACAAACAACAACAGACAGAACAAAACAAATACCCACGATTATTCTCCACACAAATACAGGTCCTTCCAGGTTACTTATTAATAACCACAAACGAAGGAACAGATACATTGCCTTGCCCCCTTTTTATACCGTCACTGATGACCCCTTGGTAAATGATTGCAGCTGCTTTTTACGATCTGTGGCTGCCACATGATTAGCCCTCCAGGTCAATGAATTAGTGTACCGAAGCTCTGTCTCTTTTCTACATGACCGACTTCCTTTTAACCCTCGGAACGAAGTGTCAGTTCACGTAGTCAGAGAATTCTATTCCTGTTACTTACCTTGCAGATCGAGAGGGAGATTTATCACCAAGAATCATTGTCTTTCTGTCACATATCCCACCGCTCAGAGTGGAGCTGAAGGAACACTCAGCTGAATCTACCTTTCCTATTACTCCCCCCTCCCAGGAAAAATAATCCACATTTTGGTGGTCTTTCCCTGCACGATGTACTATGTGGTACATGAAGGGCTGCAGTGCCAGATATCACCAAGTTATCCAGGCATTGCTATCCTTCATTGTGTTTAACCACTTGAGTGGGGCGTGGTCTATGACAAGATCAAATGAACGTCCCAGCAGGTGGTATTGTAAGGAGTAGCCCATTTAATGGTCAAACGCTCCTTTTTCGACTACGGAGTAGTTGCGCTCCCATGGGAGCATATTTTTACTAATACACAGTACAATATCCGTGTCAACCTTTTTGGTACAAGACTGCACCCAAACCCACGTCTGACGCATCGGTGTGGAGGATGAATCTCTTGGTGAAATCTGGTGTGATGAGAGTAGTGGTCTCGCAGAGTCTTTGCTTAACAGTATCCAATGCCCTCTGACACTCTACTGACCATTTCATTAAATTTGGAGCACTCTTTTTGGTGAGTTTGACTAAAGGGTTAACCCAGTAGTGATCTCACCCGAGTCTTGGTTTTGGGGATCGCCGTGCTGTAATCCTAGTCAAATGCTCTCGCTAGGTGGAGCTGTAAATCACCACGTCATCAATATACACTGCTGCATATTCCTGTTCTCTCTCTAGAATTGCAGGTTAAGGGGATCTGCCAGTATCCATTTGTCAGGCCCAGAGTCGACATAAACTTCACCTTTCCCTGTCTGTCTAAAAGTTTTTTGACCCAAGGTATAGGGTATGCATTGAACTTGGCAATAGCGTTTACCTTCCAGAAGTCTACACAGAAGCAATTGGTGCCGTCTTTCTTGGCCATTATGACGATTGGACTGCACCACTCGCTCCTTGAAGGTTCAATCCCCCCAAGTTCGAACATGTCCCATACCTCTTTACGAACGCCACTTCATCGACTTTCTGTGGTCCAGTAAGGTCTCTCTTGTACTGTGACCCCTGGTGGAGAGATAATGTCATATTCAACTAAGTTAGTTCTGCCTGGCAAGTCAGAAAAAACATAACTGAACTCCTCAATAAACTTACGCAGCTCCCTTTGCTGATCTGGAACCAACTGTTCACCCATCAAAATGTTTTTAGTGCTTGGGGTCTTCCTTGCCTGCCAGGGCTTTAACAAATTTACATGATAAATTATACGTTAATTACAGCGATTGGACTGTCTAATTTCATAATTCACATTTCATATAGCCGGAATCACTTCATATGGCCCCTGCCATTTAGCACATAATTTAGATTCTGAGGAGGGAAGCAGCAGCATTACCTTGTCTCCGGGTCTAAAGGTTAAAATTAGTGCATTTTTATTGTAATGCTGCTGTTGTCGGTGCTGAGACAATTTGAGGTTGTCCTGGGCCAAACGACCGACCAAATAAGGTGATCTCTTAGTAGGAGCACATGCTTCACTACATTTTTGGATAAGCCTTTGTGCTCCTCCCACCCCTCTCTCAACAGATTGAGGATGCTGCAAGGCTGTCAGCCGTACAAGAACTCGAAGGGGGAGAACCCTGTCGAACTCTGCAAAAAAAGAGAGCCAAATCACATCTACTCACATGAAATGGAAATTATCATCATTTAGCTTTGACTGTGCTGGTACCTCATATATGTAATTTAACAGATTATTAATTCACATTCTGCTGTAAATATCCATTTAAAAATAAAACAATCTGATTTTTTTCCCCTCTTTGTAAATTTGTTTTAATGAAAAGTAAACTAGAACCGTTCTTTAAAACTCCAATTTTAAAATAACTTTGTTCACAGAAACAGGCCCACCCACACATTAAAACAAGGAAACGTAATTCTATGGTTATTCTTAATATAATAGTGATGATTTGTTTATGTGATTATTTTTCAGTCAGCTATACTGTTTATTGCGTGGTCCACCATAATAATAATAAAAAAAAATCAGGTGGTCCACAAACAAAAAAGTTTGCAACCACTGACCTAGATATTTATTAAAATATAAACAATATGAGCAATTTAAAATAATGTACCATATGAAAACCTATAATAGTGCTTTACATGGGATGTCTTTAATTTAGATGTCATAATCCTCTGTAGTTTTTATTTCAACCCAGTCTCACGAGAGAAATGTTAACAGAGTAATGTTTCTGCATTTCTGCTTTCTGGGGAAAAAAACGTTAGGTCGGTAACGTTTTCACATTCAACCACAGTGCTTCGCGGCAGCTTTTATCGAAATTCTCTTTTTATATTTATTTTCTGTGAACATTAGTTTATATATAATTTTGTTTGCTTTTACACCAATGAAATTGTTACAAAACAATGACTATTATTTAGTCCATTCGTTTTAATTCCGTAATTTAATTTAGTAGTGCTAAAATATACACTGCCTTTTTTCTTTATATATTTACCTGAACCCTCGCACTTTTAAACCAATTAAATTGTTACAAAAACAAATGACTATTCTATAGTCCATTCATTTTAATTTCATACATCTGTTGTAGGCTACTAGTGCTAAAATATACACTGCCTTTTCTCTTTATATATTTACCCGAAACCTCGCTTAATATAATTTTAGGAAATTAAAAGTCAGTAGCATTACCACATTTAAGCTAAGTATTCTGTGTCTATCTGTACAGCTTGAAATTTGAATGTGCCGCCCCTGGTTGCTCTGCGGTGCTCAGCCAATAGGCAGGGATGGGACTTTGAAAAGAATTATGGGAAATGTCGTTTTAAAACCTTGAAATATACCTTTGCTGCTATGACTCGATCCCACATATCCCACAATTCTTTTCAACATTTGCAACAGGGCACGAAGAAAGGTCTACATTGTAATAACTAGGTTCTTGGTTCTTGCTCTTACACGTTAAGTGTAATTGTATTGTTACCTCATGTAATTGCATGGTTATAACACCAGAAACAGACCGTTTATATGTAATTACACACGTATTCCTGCAGAAGTTACCATGTAAGAGTGTGAACCATCAGTAGTTATTACATTGTAATTACATAGTGACTATACTCATGTATTGAAAGCAAACTAGCAAACTAACTTCGAAAATCTAAGAAAAATCATGAAACAGTGAATGTAACCCCAAACACAATACCAAAAGAAGATTGAATAAAAATACGCAAAAAAAAAAGCATGATAAAATGTGAACATTTCTTAATGGTCCACCTGCCCCTGTACATATTTTATATTATATAAGAACATAAGAACATAAGAACATAAGAACATAAGAAAGTTTACAAACGAGAGGAGGCCATTCAGCCCATCTTGCTCGTTTGGTTGTTAGTAGCTTATTGATCCCAAAATCTCATCAAGCAGCTTCTTGAAGGATCCCAGGGTGTCAGCTTCAACAACATTACTGGGGAGTTGATTCCAGACCCTCACAATTCTCTGTGTAAAAAAGTGTCTCCTATTTTCTGTTCTGAATGCCCCTTTTTCTAAACTCCATTTGTGACCCCTGGTCCTTGTTTCTTTTTTCAGGCTGAAAAAGTCCCTTGGGTCGACACTGTCAATACCTTTTAGAATTTTGAATGCTTGAATTTGGTCGCCACGTAGTCTTCTTTGTTCAAGACTGAACAGATTCAATTCTTTTAGCCTGTCTGCATATGACATGCCTTTTAAGCCCGGAATAATTCTGGTCGCTCTTCTTTGCACTCTTTCTAGAGCAGCAATATCTTTTTTATAGTGAGGTGACCAGAACTGAACACAATATTCAAGATGAGGTCTTACTAGTGCATTGTACAGTTTTAACATTACTGCCCAGTTCTGAATCTTGTCTAGATCATTTTGAATGACCTTTGCTGCTGCAACAGTGTTTGCCACTCCTCCTACTTTTGTGTCGTCTGCAAATTTAACAAGTTTGCTTACTATACCAGAATCTAAATCATTAATGTAGATTAGGAATAGCAGAGGACCTAATACTGATCCCTGTGGTACACCGCTGGTTACCACACTCCATTCTGAGGTTTTTCCTCTAATCAGTACTTTCTGTTTTCTACATGTTAACCACTCCCTAATCCATGTACATGTGTTTCCTTGAATCCCAACTGCGTTCAGTTTGAGAATTAATCTTTTGTGCGGGACTTCGTCAAAAGCTTTCTGGAAATCTAAATAAACCATGTCATATGCTTTGCAATTATGTTGCATCCTCAAAAAAATCAAGCAAGTTAGTTAGGCACGATCTCCCTTTCCTAAAACCATGTTGACTGTCTCCCAGGACCCTGTTACCATATAGGTAATTTTCCATTTTGGATCTTATTATAGTTTCCATAAGTTTGCATATAATAGAAGTCAGGCTTACTGGTCTGTAGTTACCTGGTTCAGTTTTGTTTCCCTTTTTGTGGATCGGTATTACGTTTGCAATTTTCCAGTCTGTCGGTACCACCCCTGTGTCAAGAGACTGCTGCATGATCTTGGTTAGCGGTTTGTAAATTACTTCTTTCATTTCTTTGAGTACTACTGGGAGGATCTCATCTGGCCCAGGGGATTTGTTTATTTTAAGAGCTCCTAGTCCCTTTAACACTTCTGCCTCAGTTATGCTAAAGTTATTTAAAACTGGATAGGAACTGGATGACATGTGGGGCATGTTGTCAGTATCTTCCTTTGTAAAAACTTGTGAAAAGTAATCATTTAATATATTTGCTATTTTTTTTTTTTTCATCTACGATTTTGCCATTTGTATCTCTTAAACATTTAATCTCCTCTTTGAATGTTCTCTTGCTGTTGTAATATTGGAAAAACATTTTGGAATTGGTTTTAGCTCCCTTAGCAATGTTTATTTCTATTTCTCTCTTGGCCTTTCTAACTTCCTTTTTGACTTGCGTTTGCAGTTCTGTGTACTCTTTCTGCGTACTTTCTTTTTGGTCCTTTTTTAATGCTCTGTAAAGTGCCTTTTTTCGCTGAATATTTTTTTTAATTGATCTATTAAACCATTTTGGCAATTTAGTTTTACATTTAGATTTGTCTACTTTAGGGATGTAATTGTTTTGCGCCTCTAGTACTACATTTTTGAAGAACAACCATCCTTCTTCTGTGGATGTTTTCTCTATTTTACTCCAATCTACTTCTGTTAGTCTCTGTTTCATACCTTCATAGTTTGCTTTTCTAAAATTGTAAACCTTAGCTTTAGTCTTTACTTTTGGGGATTTAAAAAACACTTCAAATGAGACCATGTTGTGGTCTGAGTTTGCCAGTGGTTCTCTGACCTCTGTTTTAGTTATTCTATCTTCGTTATTTGAAAAGACTAAATCAAGGCATGCCTCCCCTCTAGTGGGTGCCTTCACAAATTGTGTTAGGAAGCAGTCATTTGTCATTTCCACCATTTCTATTTCATCCTTCGTGCTACCCACCGGGTTTTCCCATTTTATTTGGGGGAAGTTGAAATCCCCCATTAGTATGGCTTCTCCTTTGCTACACACATTTCTAATGTCATTGTATAACAGATTATTGTGCTCACCGTCTGAATCTGGCGGTCTATAGCATGCTCCTATTATTATGCCTTTTGAATTTTTGTCTGTTATTCTGACCCATATTGATTCGGTTTTATTTTCTTTGTCCAGGTTTAACACCTGGGCTTCAAGACTGTTTCTTATGTATAGCGCTACCCCTCCTCCTCTTCTGTCCTGCCTGTCTTTCCTATACAGTGTATACCCACAAATATTATATTCGTCCCCATCACTCTCAGATAACCACGTTTCTGTAACACCTATCACATCATAGTTACCTGTTAGTGCAGTAGCTTTAAGTTCTAGAATTTTGTTTCTGATACTTCTAGCATTTAGATAAATACATTTAATGGTTGTCTTACCTGAGTTGTTGTTCTTGTTTTGATGCGGTCTCCCTTCTGTTTTTTTGTTGATTTCTCCCCCCTTCCTTTCTAGTTTAAATGCTTCCGAACCTGCTCGAGGATCTTTTCTCCGAGTAGACTAGTTCCCTTGTTATTTAAATGCAGTCCATCCCGTCTATACAGATAGTCCTCGTTGTAGAATGTGGTCCAATGATCAAGATAGGTGAAGCCTTCCCGTGTGCACCATGTCTTCAGCCATGCGTTTTGATTAATTATTTCCAGCTGTCCATATGGTCCTTTGCAAGGTGCAGGTAGTATACCAGAAAATATAGCAGTTTTGGTTTTCTCTTTTAATTTCCTTCCTAGCTCTCTGAATTTGTTTTGCAGGGATTTTGGTCTGTCTCTTCCAATGTTGTTTGTACCGATGTGGACGACTACTACCGGGTCGTCTCCTGTTCGTTCTAGGAGCCTGTCCACGTTTTCAGTGATGTGCTTGACCGAGGCTCCCGGAAGGCAGCACACTGTTGTAGTAAGGGGGTCCAAACTGCGAATTGAACTTGCTTGTATGTATGTATGTATGTATGTATTGGTGCATGGGGTATGTTACTATTATTATTATTTAAATGTATGTATTTGGGCACTGTTGTTTTACGTCGGCAATGAAGGATTTTTTTCTTTCTATCTTTCTTTTTTAAATTTAGTAGTTTAGTAATTAATTTTACCCTGTTTTTCTCCCAGTTTGAAATGTCCAACTGTATTTAAGCTCAGCTCACCACTACCACCCCTGCGCTGACTCGGGAGCAGTGAAGACGAACACACGCTGTCCTTTGAAGCAGCCGACTGCTTCTTTTCACTCTGCAGGCCCGCCATGCAGCCAACCCAGAGCTACAGCATCTCTGAGACAACGCAGCTCTGCACAGGTTACAGGCAAGCCCGCAGGCGCCCAGTCAGTCTACAGGGGTCGCTGGTGCATGGTGGGCTGACCTAAGCCCTCCAACCCTGTGCGCCGGTGAGCCAATTGTGCACCGTCCCCTGGGAGCTCCTGTCCAGGTCGGCAGTGGAAGAGCCTAGACTCAAACCGGCGACGTCCAGGCTATAGGGTACATCCTGCACTCCACGCATAGCGTCTTTACTAGATGCACCACTCAGGAACCCCATTCAGCAGGGAAGGATTGATTGTATTCCCTGCTAAAACAGTTCATGTGCAGTCTGTGCCCGACTATGATTGAATGATTTCACAAGCAATCAAGCCAGAAACAGTTGCATAAGAGGCACAGATTTCTCACACTGGGTTGTTCGTTCAGAGGCTGAAAGTGAAAAACAGCAAAACTAAAAAGAGTAATAACAATTGCTACTCATGTTGGCTTAATACCGGCACGATACTAAGTGTTTGTTCAGTGTGTGTTTTTGTCTGTCTGTTTTGGCCAACGTGCCGTTTTGTTTGTAAAAGTGTTTTCGTTTTGTTCAATCCTTTTATTTATTACTAAAAACACGGAAGCAGCTCTTTCACACCCCAGTCCTGTGTATCTCTCTCCTGGTCTGACGTCACCCACAAGCTATCTTGCTATAGTTCCCATAAACAGAAATTAGCATGTGTTGGCATGCTGCCTTCAACAAATAGTGAACAAAGCTACCCTGACTGTCCCATTTAGAAAAAAAAAGGTTTAGCCTGGCAGTTGGTTGGGTCCACTCACATTTGCTCACATTCTACAAAACAAAGCACAGAAGGGATGCAAATACAACTTTTCATTATTTTCATCCTATATGAAAGTTTACATGCAGTTTTACCATGATTTAGTGCACTGTCAAGTGAACTTTTTCCTCTGTGTAGAGCAGCTGAACTGAATTTATAATAAAACATCCAGAATGTGTATTTTGGCAGGGAAGCTTTTATTTTAGCAAACAATACCTCTATTTCTATCACCCTACCTCTATGGACTGTTCCCGGAGACATAGTGCCTGTATAGTCCATTATTACTTAACATTGGCACATATTTTGGTACAAACAAGTATACCTATGTAGGTAACATACATACAGTATTTTTTTCAGGCTGAAACTGAATATAATTACATACTTTAAAATAAACACCACCTTAATAAACACCACCTTTAAAACACTAGAATGCCTGCAGGCAAATGTCTTATAGATTCTTAGAATGCTTGTCGCTGTTGTATCCCTTTCTGTAACAGCAATGCTGTTCTGCTGTGCCTGCTGATCCCTTAATGACAACAACACAGCACAGAAAATTCATTGGGCACCGGCAAGTTCAATTTTAGAAATATAAAAGATGAAAGATATATAAAGGTTTAATTAACTACACAAGTTGCTTTTTTGAATAATTATTCAATCCTATGTTGCGTACTGAAATGAAGTGGAGTCCCTGGGACCAAACCGTTTTCATAGCCATTTTTACATTTATATGCCTGTCCTATAAGATTCCATTTTGCAATCCAAACGTTTAATTTATATATAATGTAAATTATTGATTGTCATTCATTTCACTATTTAATGCCGTTATTTACAGTAATAACAGGTGGGTTTATGCAGTTTAAAACCCTTATAACACCAACTATTATTGTTACAGAGATTAAACTCTATGAAATTTCTATTTATTATGAGAATATTCCCAGTCGAAGTGCTTCAAGTATGTGTTCAATACATTCACGTAGAAATGTATTTGCCTGTTTTAATCAGTGTATTTTTTTTCCAGAGTAGATAAACACAAGTTAAGATGTTTTCTACAAAAGTGTATGTTGCCAGGTTAAGAGAAATGTAAGCTTGTCCAGGTAATAGGGAATGTCTATCTAGTGCTTGTTACCCAGTGTGACAGGATAGCTAAGTGGTGACGTCAGGCCAGAAGCAGAAAGAATGCAGCACTGCAGGGCAAAAGGAGCGGTGTGTGTCGTTTATTCAAACAACAAAAATAAATATTTAAACAAAAAGACACTGCTTACAGAGCAAAATAAAAGTTTTAAATAGAAACACAAACACAGATGGGCAGATTGCTGTCACTGTTCCTATTCTTTTTGTTTCTTTTAAAATCTCTCTCTCTCTCTCTCTCTCTCTCTCTCTCTCTCTCTCTCTCTCTCTCTACTCCCCTTTCCTCTCTCCCCTCTCACTCTCCTGTACTCTCTCTGAACACCCACCCGAAGTGCAGATTGCTGCAGGTTTATATACAGGTGACCATTAGCAACAAATTAATCACTTAATTAATTTGGGAAATGGCCACCTTCTGAAAAGGTTTTTTTCTGTTTTGTTTTTTTAATTTTTCCTGGTAGAGGTAGAGGTGCCTACCTCGCCTCTGCCAGAACACATTTTAAATAAAAACAAAACAATGCAGCTACGCAGTCATATTTAAATACAATAAATAAATACAAAAACAATAACCACAGCTTTCGCTGTCATTTAAATACATATGCACAAATCATAACACAAAAACAAAATTCGACACAGGGGCGGAGAGGGGGAGACCCCGTTCTAAAAATAAATAAACAAATGAATGTACAGGGCTCCTCGCCCTGTTACACCCAGGTTAAGGGAACATCCAGCTTTTCCAGGACTGGGGAAACATTTCCCTTGTAAAGTAAATGGTTTATCTCTAGTTGAAGGACCATTTTTATTTCTGAAAAAGAACCTGTAATAAACTCAGTCTGAAGAAGATGAAAAGACCTGTAGGTTTCTTTTGTGTTTGTTTAAGTGATCTATTTTATACAAATACTATCTCACTGTGATATAGTACTATCTGGATAAACAAACATCACAAATCTGCTCCAAAACACATTTACCGTAAAAAACAGTTTATAAGTCGCACTGGTTTATAACAGATCACGCTGAGTCCAAGCTATACAGGCACACCTTTAATTGAACAAACTAATTAACTACAGAAAATGTAATGGATAATAACATAACAGAACATGACTGATTGTTTTAAGATGCAAAGTGAAATGCTTTTATTCTAATGCTGTAGCCCCACAATAAATTGTATGAGAAAAAAATACGCCATGGCGGAAAAATAAAAATAAAAAGTGAAAGAACACAGTTGGATAAATCGATGGCAATATCAAAACAAACTACTAGAAACAGGAAGACACCCACCGAACACATCACTACATTCAACCAGGGGGAAAACCCCAGCAAGAATATAAAGGTATTTAAAATGCCAGTGTATTCAGATCAGTGTCTTTGGCAGATGATTTGCTGTCAGTGAATACTTATCTAACCAAGACATTTCAGTTTTTTTTTCATTAACTGTTGCTTCACAGTAAAAATGCACTTGTCTCTTCAAAGTGTTGAGTAAATCAAAGGAAAAAAATCTCATTTAAATGCATCAAGATTTCAGGTTATAACACAACAAACTGAAAACATCCAAGGGAGAGAAATACTTTTTATAGCCACTGTATAATATTCTCTCAAGCTTTTTTTTAGATTGTAAAAGAAATCTGGGATACGCACTTTTTTGTAAAACTTTTTTTTTTAACTGACCTACATCAGGAGTTGGAAATTTTCAGTACTTTGGAGGTTAAAATAAAACCTATGCACTGTTTATTGCAAGGGAAAACTTCAAAAGACATGCCTGTTCTGATTTTAGTTACCTAACTGTAGCTTGTTTAGAACAATGCTGGTCCAACATTAAGCAGTGTTATCTCTGACGAAATTCATACAGCAGTAAGACTGATTTGTACTAGACACCATAAATAAAATTGAACATTATTGTTATTGGGAGCCTCCCCTCTAATGACTCATCCGTTCCTCATATAAATATGAAATACACCATTTTTTTTTTCTATAATGTTGGAGCACCGTGTATTTTCAAGGAAAATTATTAAGAATAACTCAACCATCAATCCGATCTATATTTTAGCGGAATCTGTGTTAGACATGACAAGCCCTGAATTAAATTTAAATGTAAATTCTGCACTAGATTTACGATTGCATATTTAAGATGTAAATTCTGCACTAGATGTAATAAAAGTGCAATGCATTTAATGAATTGGAATTCAAGCCTACCTTTTTTAAACAAAAGCCAACATCGACTTTTGTCCCCCCCACCCCCTGGATCCGTCCATGCTCGTACTGTTGATTTTTTCCTATTTAGTCAAATAAATTTGCCAGGGCTACTTCTAGCGGATCTCAGATAATTAAAGATTACTTGGTACAGCCTTAGTTATAATAGAAAGTTGCTCAAGGTTACGTCACTGCCTGGCCACTGCAACCGAGAACTGAGACACGTTTTTGTTTTGTATAATAAGTTAGAGCAAGGGCGTAGTTGGATTGGCAGGGAGGGGAATCATGGTGGGTTGCAAATGAGCATGAACAGAGCAGAAAGAATCTTTCAGGTTTCAGGTATGATGCTACTACGTACTGCACACAGAGTGACTTTACAATACGATTGGAAAAGCATTAACGGACCCAAGGTGAAAATAAAGTCTGCAAAACTACATATTGAAAAATGATAAAAGAGACCTGCAAATTTGAATCCCAATGATAAGGTAAGAAAATTATTTTAAAGACTAGCAGTGATGTTTTGGGGGCTTTCCTTTCTCCTGAACTTCAAAATTCTATTAAAGTGAATTAAAGGAAATATTAAAGTTTGTTAAATAAAGCAGACACAGACTAATACGATGATATTGTATTGTGGCAAAGTGGTTGGTAGGGGGAACGGGTGTAGCGGTGATGCGGTGCAGGAGTGACAGGCAGACAACGATAATCCAGCGAAAAGTGCTTTATTGCTTTTCCAGGTCTGGTGACCGACAAAGAAAACAATCCCCGGCAATACATAACGATATGTAAAGCTCGGGGATAACAAAAACAGGGCACAGTCTCGAACAAAGATAAACAGACGGTCACCAGTCCTGGGTGAGTGCAGTCGTGAGGGTGGGTGGTGAAAACACGGATATGGTGGTGTGCAGGGGTGCTCCAGACAGTGCTGACCCTTTGCGACAGCTCTGGAGTAGTGCTTTAACTGTCTACAGTGAAACAAACACAGACAGTTAACAAACAAACATAACACGTATCAAAAACACTGTGAGTTCCACTCTCGCTCCTTCTCTCTCCAAGCGTTTTACCCAAACGAAGGAAAAGATCAGCGTTACCCTGGCCCCTATATGTACTCCTGCATGTCATCTAGGTAAAGGGTTGCAGCTGCCTTATTACTTGCAGCTGCCACTCATTTACTTTTCAAGTCAAAACGGTCCTACAACATAGTCTTGCTTCCTTCCAGGCTGACTGACTTCCCGGTCCCGGAAACGAACTGTCAAGCCAGCCCTTCCAGATACTTCTCCTCTCGTTCTTTAGCGCCCTCACAGGTCGGGAGGGAGATTTATCACCAAAACTAATTGTATTTCTGTCACATGTATACATAGAATCAAATTAGCTTGTTTATCCAGCTGATCTGTAATTACTATATAAGGTTAAAGCCAGTTTTTACATGAGTCAATTATTTGAAACAAAGAACTTGCACAGGCTTAAGCTTTCTAATTCACTGTCCCTTATGTGCTTGCAAATCTTTCAGTTTGTCTCTAATTAATCTCTGCATGATTCATTGAAAAATTATTATTTAGCATTCAGTAACCTGAAAGAAAAACTTTCTTTGCAAGAAGTGGGAGAATGTTTTGGAGCTGAATGATAACTAATATTAATGTAAAATGCATTTTGATAAAAAAATAATAATAAACAATATTTGAAGCCTCACTGCAAGTCCCACTTATGTTTATAAGGCTGGATTGGTTTGATGCCTTGACACAGAAAATCAGTTCTATGCCTACTATTTAGCAAGACTGATATCATGTGATGACACAGACTTGCAAACTGATGGCTTCATTTGTAAATTTAATTAATCTGCAATTGAAGTAGTAATACATATCTTGTAGCTAATGTCTAGGGATTTTGATTTTAGTTCATAAAGTGTGTGTTGTGAATAAAAAACAGTTTCTTAGTGTCTTCCTGATTAATGGAATTATGCATGATATTTCTCTTCCTGTAAAGATTCCTGCAGTAATACAAAGACATTTAATATGGTAACCAAATAATAAAAAATGTTTATTTGTAGTTGGTTAGTGTGTTTTCTTTCTAACCAATCTCTGACTGTCAAAAGAAAAGGATCATGGGTTTGAGTTAGGAATTCCCTGATTCTACCAATATTTACCTACCACTGTGCTCTTTTGAGAGGAGAGGTGGTAGATCGAGCCTATGTACACACATATGTTTGCACATATATTTCTGGAGCTAGGATGCTAGGATTCCATTCAAGCTCATACGAATGTATGTTTTGAATGTAAAGTAAGAGGCACACTAAAGGTTGGATTCTTCTGAACAGTTATGGACAGGGATTTGAAGCTCCTGGGTGTCCGCTATTCATTTACTAAATGATTTTTTTTTGTGTGTATCATTCAGATAATATTCCATCCTTGTGCCCCAGTGTAATTTGTTTTTAGAGATTCAAGTATGTTTTGTATGGATGTAACATTTCTAGACTTATTTGTTTCAGAGAAAAAAGCCTGTCAATTTTAAATTGCCTTGTATAGTTTTGATGTTATCATTCTGTTTCATGACTTAAATCCTCTAGCCTTCTCCCAGAAAGGGATCTTGTTGATCCTGGACAAAAAAAGAAAAAACTATTTGCAATAACATTTAAATGTACCTGTTGTAGGAGTCAATTTGCTTTTCTGGCTCGCTGCACATGCGCAACGAAAAGACAAAGAACAGAGAATGGAAAAATACCAGCAATTGACTTGTATTTTACTTGTACAAAGAGTGCAAGAGCAATGGAAGATTACGAAGTGTGGAATGTGTGCAAAACTGTTATAGTTAAATAAAAGATACACAGATGAAGTGCCGGCACTGAGTGATGCAACCCCTGTGGAGAATGTTCTCAAGGTTACTTACGCAAACTGTTAATATGCTAATAGTGTTATTGCGAATTTACTAACATAACTGCGTGCTGAATGTTGATTGGTGAAACATATCTCTTACTGCATAATTACCACTGATTGGTACTACAATATGTATAAAGCAGTCCCTTAAGGACATAACTATAGAGCAATTTACTACACAATTGGACGTGTGTGATTGTCTCTCCAGAGCTCTGCTATGCTCAATAAACAACTTTAACAATCTACTCTCAGATCTGATCGTTATGTTCCAGCTTTTCAGGACCTGTGTAGAAATTCAGCTGTATTTAGCGTAAAGTGTATTATGATAGTGGGGTTTAGATTATACAGTATATCAGTCAGAGTACCATGATTTAGATTAATGAAAGTGTACTGTACAAGTGCTATACTGTATACATTTTGTATATGGTTATGTGGCAGGGCAAAAGCCCTGCTTCTTTGAATAGTGTGTGTGGGAATGTAAGGTTAGCAGGACGTGGTTAATTTTGTTCCTTCCAACAAT
Organism: Polyodon spathula; assembly: GCF_017654505.1. Taxonomy (NCBI): domain Eukaryota; kingdom Metazoa; phylum Chordata; class Actinopteri; order Acipenseriformes; family Polyodontidae; genus Polyodon; species Polyodon spathula. The sequence continues at coordinate 27,872,573 of NC_054538.1, forward strand.
CATAGATGTGGCCATTCCCCAATTAGGTAATTGAGTGCTAATTGGAGAATGGCCACCTTATAAAGCGGAGCAGAAATCCTGTGTCTGTGTCTGTATGAAACTATGTTTTGTTTGTATCTGGTCAGGGAAGGTGACTGGCCAGCCTGACAACAGTGTTTGTGTACGTTTGTTTGTTTTGTTAAAATCTTTCTTTTGGCCCTTGTGCCCTGTTTATTAGTTCCTGTGTTTTGTGTTTGTTAAATAAATAAATGTACGCAGCAACGCTTCACTGCAGCTTGTGTCTCTGGGTCTCTTCATGGCGTTTGGGCCGTGACGCTATCCTGCCACAGGTTAGCATTTAATTGTGTCAGAATGAATGACATTCTCTGTAAACTCAAAAACATAAGTGCCATGTCCTTGTTACTTCAAGAGACTACATATCTCTGGTGAATATGTTTCAAAGTAACATGCTCCAACCAGATTCATTCACAGCACAATGATTTTTGATGGATAGCAGTATATTTTTGGTATTCAAATTTTTTTTACATTGTGAATTATCATAATAATACAGTGCCTATACAAAGTCTACACCACCTTGAACTTTTTTCACATTTTGTTGTGATTGTTGAAAAAACTATATATTAAAAATACAAAACTGAAATATCATAATTGTATAATTCTCCACCCCCCTGAGTTAATACTTGGTGGAAGCACCTTTGGCAGCAATTACAGCTATGAGTCTGATCGGATAGGTCTGTACCAACTTTGCACACCTAGATCTGGCAATATTTGACCATTCTTTACAAAACTGTTCAAGCTCTGTCAGTGTAGCTTTGGCTGTGTACTTTGGGTCACTGTCATGCTGAATGGTTAACTTCCGTCCCAGTTTCAGCTTTCTTGCAGAGGGCAGCAGGTTTTCCTCAAGGTCTTCTCTGTACTTTGCTCCATTCATTTTCTCTTCTATCCTGACAAGTGCCCCAGTCCCTGCTGATGAGAAACATCCCCATAACATGATGTTGCCACCACTATGGTTCACAGTAATGATGGTGTTATTTGGGTGATGTGCTGTGTTGGTTTTGCGCCAAACATAACGCTTTGCATTTAGGCCAAAAGTTCCATTTTACTTTCGTCAGACCACAAAACTTTTTGCCAGATGGCTACAGAATCTCCTGAGTGTTTTCTTTTGTATACTTCAAAGAGGATTTAAGGTGGGCTTTCTTGGGTAATGGTTTCCTTCCTGACATCCTGCCACACAGGCCAGATTTGTGGAGTGCTTGGGATATTGTTGTCACATGCACACTTTGACCAGTCTTGGCCATAAAAGCCTGTAGCTCTTGTAAAGTTGCCATTGGTAGCCTCTCTGATCAGTCTCCGTCTTGCTCGGTCATCCAGTTTGGAGGGATGGCCTGATCTAGGCAGGGTCTTGTTGGTTCCATACACCTTCCAGTTCTTAATAATCATCTTGACTATGCTCCAAGGGATATTCAAGGCCTTTGATATTTTTTTGATACCCATCCCCTGATCTATACCTTTCATTAACTTTGTCCCGGAGTTCTTTTGAAAGCTCCTTGGTGCTCATGGTTGAGTCTTCGCTTTGAAATGCACTACCCAGCAGAGGGAACCTACAGGAACTGCTGAGTTTACCCTGAAATCATGTGAATCATTACAGTTTAACACAGGTGGAGGCCACTTAACTTGGTGTGTGATTTTTGAAGGCGATTGGTTACACCTGAGCTAATTTAGGATTGGTTTGGTGGACACTTATCCAACCAAGCTATTTCAGTTTTGATTTTAATTAATTATCTACAAATTTCTAGAATATTTTTTTCACTTGGAAGTTGTGGTAGGATGTGTAGATAAATGAAAAAAAAAAAAAAAAAAACTTTAAATGCATTTTAATTCCAGGCTATAAGGCAACAAAAGGTGAACATTTTGAAAGGGGATGTAGACTTTCTATAGGCACTGTACATGCAAATGACCTTGAACAATGTACGTTTGCATGTATGCTGGGTATTATATTTTACTTACTAATTAATGTTGTTAATCGTCAGAGCCCTCTTTACTGCTGGTTGCTCTCTTGCACTAGAGGACACAGTTCCCAATGGGTTATGTCCCTTGCTATCATATTGCTTTTATGTAATTAAACTGTGCTAGCTAAATAAAGCATGATTAAGTACATTTCCTCCAAGCATGTGGGATATACTCAATTATTATCTCTGGTTTGGAAAGGTTTAGTTGAGTAAGTGTGAATTTAATTCCCTCTACTGGTGTCTGTTATCTCCTTACCTACAACATGTATTGCAGGCACAGTCGGGCTCAAACAACATGTATGCAGCCCACAGTCGGGCTTAAAGATATATACTATACACCACTACACATGTTATATATATATATATTAATATACATAAGTGTACGAATGCTTACTTCTCTCTGTCTGAGCACTTTGAAAATCTCATATTAATTGACAGTTACAACATGTAGCCCAATAAAAATACAAAGATACAAATTGCTGTTGAGGTAGCTTTTAATACCTTCCATTAACTCTAATTATTTTCACACTTTACAGGTTGCAATGGCTGTAGCATACCATCTTTTTAATTAGCATTTCACACCAGAAAAAAGGACCTACAGTTAGTTAGTTCCCTAAAGCTTGTGTAATTATATGAAAATGGCCTGTCCCAGGATATTACCACGTAAGATAAAAATATTTGCAAGGCTATTTCCATGTAATTACACTGTAGCTACTGTTTACATTCAGGAACCATGGGTGAATACAGGACTATTATGCCCTGTAATTCATAGTGCTACAAGAAATAACCTCTGAATCTTTGTCAGGGAAGAATTATAGCAATGAAGAGGCATTCATTATACAGATGCTTTCAACAAGTAACTTGCTTTGACCAGTGCTGATTTAGGAAGTGAAGTAGCCACAGGCTACATGGAAGAGTTAAATACAACCACTTCCACAATATGTAAACATGTATACATAATTCCATATTTTCCAAAAGGGTTAAACCACCTAAGAATCTGCCCCTTACAATGCCCCTTTTGTCAGTGACCACAGTTAGAGTACTACTACCATTTGTATTCAGTGACCATATGTGTGTATTGTGTGTCTATCTCTGGAAGAATTCCAGGATTAGACAATTAAAGAGTGTACAATAACTTTGTCCTTGATTATTTACTTGGAGGTTCTTGGTAGGGTCGGCTGGGCCAGGGTGGGACTAATTCAAGATGCCGGATCAGCACTTCAGTTGTTGATGCTTGAATGAAAGAGTATTTGTAAGAAGCATGCTCTGCCAAAATCTGCCAAGGTCGCGATGGGTCAGCACCCATAAATTACATTCTGGAATCTTAAGATGAATAGACACTGGAGAAATGCCAAATATATTCTAACTGTTCTGCGTGAATGATAAACAAAATAATTCATTAAAAAGCACTTCATCATACTTTAATCATTTTGCTGCTTTTTCTTTCTGTATTTAAAGAAGAATTTAAAATATGTTTCTTTACCAGTTAGCCATCATCAATAACACTCACACCACAAGGTTCGATAGCCACTAGGTAGAAGTCAACATGTGTAAAAAAAGGTATTTTATTTTTAAAGAAACATAAACGGGAGTACAATGACTGGGCAAAAAATCTGAGAATGACCCGAATGGCATATGGTCAGACCAGGAAGTAGACAGGCACAGTGTGATGAGTGAAGCTCGAGTTTAATTATAAATAACAAGATTTAACAACACAAAACACTAAACAAACAAAATGGCACATTGACCAAAATAAACAGACAAACAAAACCGGAGGCAGGAGCAGCGGGTAGTCTCCCCTGGTGGCGGAGGCAGGAGCAGCGGGTAGTTTCCCTCTATCACTGGGGATTGGTGTGGCTCTCCCTTGGTCATTGAGGACTGGTGAGGCTCTCCCTCGGTCACAGGGGACTGGTGCTTCTCTACCTCAGTCACTGGGGGCTGGAGGGGTTCTCCTACAGCCACAGGGAACTGCTGCGGTTCTCCATCAGTTGTGGGGAACCACTGCAGTTCTCCATCAGCCGCCGGGAACTGCTGTGCTTCTCCTTCGGCCGCGGGGAAGTGCTGCAGCTCTCTCTCAGTCTCTGCCATGGATGTGCATTCTGCCTGTGGAGCTAGACTCTGCATGGCCCCTCCCAAGGGGATTAGAAACTGTAGGGGCAACTGTAGGGGAATTCCCACATATTTGCAGCCAGGTGGTTGTACACCATGGCTGTGATGGCTGGGAGGGACGATGTTGGTCTTCTCAGGCTTCCCATTGCTCTCCATCTTTGGCCCACAGCAGGTTGATCGCCACTGGGATGGCATAATTCGAACTGAACAAAATAAACCAAATACACCCAGGGGCGGGGGTGACCCCATCACAGACCTTAGCAGTCCTGATGCATAGTCTGAGTGGAAACAACTTGTCTTAAAGGTTTCTGTGATATGGGTTATGAGGGGTGTGCCAATAATCTTTTTTTTTTTTTTTTTCCAAGATTTGTAGGCAAGTATCAAATGTATGTATTATGTGTTGTCTTTAAAAAAAAAAAAAAAAAAGCTACCCTCAGTACCAATCAATAGAAATTAACTTACGCATTGAGTGTTTTAAATGCCAAGTGAAAGTGAATTTTCATCTCATCCTGTGCGCTGATATTGCTACTACCGTACTGCCACACTGATACTGAAACTAGCAAATGCAATTGGTTTGTTACGTGAATGTGATCTTTCCCTAGCTGTAACGCAAGCTACTGTATGGAAACTGGGACATGTAGTTCTTTATTGACTTTAATCAAAGATAACACTTTGCCCAGGACTAGAATTCCACAATTCATTGCACAGATAACGCATTTCTAAAGAAACTAAGGAAAGTGAAAATAAAACCCCACTGATTTTATAACTAAAAGATAAAAGAAAGGTAAGACAAAAAACTGCTTATAAAATATAAATGAGTTTTAGTTAGCCTGATCATGACAGGTTCTATATTAAATAACACTGCCAACATAGTTTAAAAAACATAGCTATTACGATAGTATGGGAATCTCTACAACTTTAAAAGCTTGTTGGAAGGCTAACAGAATTTGGAAATAAGGTCTCTTGCTCTGTAAACTCTTCCCCATTTTAATCAACAAGGAACTGTTCCTGTTCAAATCATGGAAACTAAAAGGTATCACCCACTTATACCATATATTTGAATATGACTCATTATTACATTTTGCTCAACTAAAACAGAAATGTGATCTCCAGAGGTCACTTTTTGTGGAATGCTTTGTTTAAAGGATGCTTTAAAAATCACAATAACTATTAAATCACCTAAATTACATATTCTCCCCTACTAGAAAAAATTACTGATAATTTCACATACAAAAAATACTCTCTCTAAAACGTATAGCCTTCTAACCTCCTGGCTTCATTCCTACAGGGAAATGGGCAATTGATTTTGATAACAGTAAAGATACATTTTTCTGGAAAACAATATATGGTAACATTTTCTCAATTTCCTATAACTCAAAAATGTAGTTAATTCAATATAAAGTATTGCACAGAGTACACTGTACTAGACATAAACTGTATACAATGGGATTTAGTGACTCAGATATATGACCAACTCTACAGGTGGTAATATTGATAATTATATTATTAATATTACCAGTTCAGCAGGTTTGGAGATTGGTTAATGAGAGACTTGGTTTCCTCCTGGGCCTCAGCATCCCACTCACTCCCTCTCTCTGCCTAATTGGAGACCTTTCAGTCCTAGATACCTCTGTCAAATACACCAAACTTAAACTCCTTTCACTCTTTATTGCGAAAAAAATATTACTATTAAACTTGAAAGACAGGAATAAATTATCATTGACTCAGTGGCTTAATACCATGACAGATCATGCTACATTAGAAAGACTTAGTGCTTCAAAATCATGCTGAAATTTTTGGTGAAATATGGAAACCCTTTCTTAGCGCACTTGGGGATAGGTGAGCTAATGCCATTTCAATTCCTTTTATCATTCTGGCTTGAATATCAATATCTCTCTAAATAAGCATATTTCTTATTTCCTAATTGCTTATGCCTCAAAAGTATAGAAAATGGCTATTACTTCCCACAAACTTTGCTTTTGTGACCAGGACAGTGATATTTCAAAATATCACTATTTCCAATGGGAAAACAGGCAAATGTGTGTCTTTTCGTTCACACAAAGTCAGAAAAAAATGTATTTATGTATTATAAATGTATGTATTTATACTAAAGTAATACAAAAATGACTACCAAAGATTTAGAAGTGAGTAGTTTTTCGAGAAAAAAAAAAAAATCTCGAAAAACTACTCACTTCTAAATCTTTTGTAGTCATTTTTGTATTACTTTAATATAAATACATGTTAATTTGGATTCATATGTTGTTTTTTTCTGACTTTATGTGAACGAAAAGACACACATTTACCCGTTTTCCTATTGGAAATAGTGATATTTTGAAATATCACTGTCCTGGTCACAAAAGCAAAGTTTGTGGGGAATAATAGCCATTTTCTATACTTTTGAGGCATAAGCAATTAGGAAATAACACTTACTACCCAGGAACAAAAAATAAATAAATAAATAAATAATTGTTACACGGTGTAATCAAACTTAATATATACCTAATATGATATCTGTGCAATGTTGAATATTTGGACAATACATTTTATCCTTGTGATCTGTCCTGTTTGTTGGGTTTTTTTGTGTTGTTATCTTTCCTTCTCTCTTTTTGTAACAATGTACAGTAGTGTTTCTTGTTTTAAAAACAAAAAAAAACAAAATAAAAAAACATTGTTATTGATTCAAGAAATCAATAATCGTGTAAGCCAGGGAAACCAAGGGACCCCATTGTTTCATATTGGGTATTTAGCACATAGTATTTTATGTTGCACAAATCTCTCACACAGCTTATATCTAATTTTACTGCCATTCTCTTGCATACGTCTTCTGCGTTTGTGCCTATATAGGTCTAATGGCTCCAATGGCATGTCACATGATCACATCATTTGCAATATTTTTTAAATATATTTTGTATATATTACATTTCCATAAGAATAGTATCTGTCTGAAAACTTCCTCAAGCTTACAGAGGGTCATGGTGGCAAATATTGCCTGTGGTAAGTGTTTTGCAATGGATTTGCCTTCTTACAGTTGCTTTTACATAAGGACTCCACCTCACTTTCACATTGAGGAATAAGTACAAAAAATGGAGAGTGTGATCATTGAAAAGTTAATTGTTATAATATGCATGATAATTATTAAATATGTACTGTACATTTTTGTTTGTTAATTTCTTACATTTATTGCTATAACTCTCCAAACCTCTATATGGAACCTGTTGTGCATATTTACGTTGTATATCTAGAATTTATGTCACAACTGTCCTCGTCAATTACCATTAAAGAAAATACCCATTATTGCTCATAATGTAATTATTAACCATAAAAAAACACATTACCTCAATAAGAACTAACGGTTCTGGCTTAATTATCCATAGATTCATGATGAAAAGAGATTAACAATTAATATTATGTATGCTTAAGTATTTCAAATGAATCATACATGTGTATTTGTTATAAGACAAAAAGAAACCTAACAATCCAAATTATTATTACATTTATTCATATTCTCAAAGGAAGAAAAATAAAGGTTAGGCTTTATAGTTAAAAACATATGTATAAAGAAGAAACAAAATAAAACATTCAAGAAAAAGTAATGCATTGTTAAATGTTCATAATTAATACTTGATGTGCTCTCTGGTCATAGAGTTCTGCATTAGTGAAGCAGTCTTATTAGTTAATTTTGGTTGTCACACATTATATTTACATGCGCCAGCTTCCATGTGGCTAAGTATGCATGTACAATGTTCAGCGTCTAGTTGAATATATGCTCATTACGTATTGTGACAACATCAAAAGCATGGCTTCAGTTCAGTTACTTGTAAACACACAATATAAGTTTGATAAAGCGCAGTGCATTATCGCTGTGAAGGCTGTAGGCAAAAGCTTTCGTTGTTCTGGAGGGAGCCTATCTTCTCTGGGACAGCTTTGAAGATTACATCATTGTGTCTTTGTTGAAGAGCTTCAGTGTTTGATGAGTTGAGAGCGATGAGATGTTTTAAAGAAAGAGTGAATCCAGCAACTGAATCCAAAGAGCGTGAATTCAGAGCATCCAGAGAACGAAAATCCTTGTTTTAAGTTTAAATAACATGATGTATAGTTGTTCCGTTGTACTATAAACAAGTCTTTGTTGGTCCTTCCAATGGTTCACAGTATTTGATAGGCAGTTGCATGTCATACAAAAAGGGTGGGTTAGAAATGCAATGTATCCACCTATTTCATTATCAAAGGATTTTACATTTATCATTTAAACCTCCTATTCAATATAACTTTAGTTACATTCATTAGAGAAGCATACGAATTTCAGTTTCATTCTCTATACAAAATTATGATTACAAGCATATAAAACACATCAAAGGATAATATTCAAAAATAGTTATTAGTTTATAATATTCATTTAAAACACAACAAAGCTTTCAGGTTTATTGGGAAACTTACTTAAAATAACTATTAAACTTACATCTACCAGTTATGTAATTAAAAATGATTCTTAAAGCATTCTAACTAACTTTTAACTCACTAATGGTACAACTGGAAAATCACTATAGCTTCCCTTGATAAGTTTTATGACACCTTAGGAGGCCAGACAATCAGATAGCATTTTGGAAGGCAAGCTTCAAAGAGGTAACACAGTTTGTGGCCTGTACCTTATCTAATCATTAAGCTTTGAAGTAGATCTGGTTAAGAATGTTCTGGAATCGGTGTTAACAACCCAATCACCACAGCATGTCACACAACTAAATCTCTGGGAAATGCTTATATTAAAATTAATTTAACCATGAATTTCCTTGACAAACCCACAAAGGTAATGCATACCTTTCATTATATATGCTTACATACTATGAATAACAATAACAGTGAGATACACATATGATGAGTCTTGATAGTCACAAGAAAAGTTATTGGCAAAGAACAACTCTAAAAATGAACTCTAAAACTAAAAAGATGAGCTAACCTATTGAGATAAAAGAAGGGTTTGGTCTTTTTACTATAATCAATGTGACATGAATATTAGTGCTCAAAAATATAACACTTATTTATATGTATATGGGTGTACAGTGTTGTTTATATATAGCTTTTGCTCAAAAGAGCCAACTTTCCACTGTTTCAGTATGTTTAACATATCTATATGTATGTAACATTCACAATCAGGATTCAGTCAATCACTGCCAAAAATAACCATTTCGCAATTTGAGCATTTACAAAAGGATATTTCGGTCTTTGAGCAAATTATTTTGATCAAATTGCGAAATGTAAAATATTGTAAGGCAGGCGGAGAGAGGGAGCCAGCAAGTAAGGCAGGCTGGAGAGAGGGAGCCAGCAAGCTGATTGTTTGTCACCAACCAGGAAGTGGGCACCCGGGCCTGGTCAACGTGCTGTACTTTTCCACCGAGCGAGGCTACCTGCAGTCAGGCTGGGGCCATGACCACTTGCTTTTAGAAGGTTCTGTGGATCCCTGGGACTTTCTGGCCTATAACTTTCCAGCCAGGTGAGGTATCTAGCTCCGGATTTGCTGGAGCGGGCACTGCCTCCCTCCAGCTCCCCTATAAAAGGGAGTGGGAGCTGGATACCAGAGTCGGACTGAAAGAAGGAGAACAAAATGAAGAAAAGGAACTAAAGAGAGAAAGAACTAAAGAGAACAGCCGACTAGTAGAAGCATGATCTGTGGCTGACAGCAACCTTATTAAGCAATAATTGAAGTTAAAACAACTAAATAGTTTTTCCTTGAAACCTTATCTTGCATCCTTCTTGACACCGCCACAATATCAAACAAGTACAGAACAAAACACAAAAAAGAGATAGCTTTTTCATCTTTGTGTAAAGTGATAAAATCAAATTGCAAAATGGAAAATACCAAACAAGCAAAGAAAGAAACATAAAAGAAGAGACAGTTTCTTCGGTCTTCAGTCTAGTAAAGGATCTCTGGAGCACCTTTACAGTCGGAATGAATTTCAATTGTCCGAGTTCATTCCTAATTTGGACGAAGTACCCAAAAAAAACTAACTTTCTTTTCATACAGCAGCTTACTCTGAGGCTATGCAAGGCTTCATTTTTGTCAAACAAATAAGTGCTTCTGTGTGTGTAAGGGCGTTCAACGCAATTCTAAATACCACAGCGGAAAGCCTTGTAAAAAACAAATACAGTGAATTGTATGTTTCTAAATCTAAATTTTTTATTTTTGTATTCAAGTGAGCTTTCATTATGGTTTCTTTACACAGGGTGTGTATCTAATTTGATTGAACTACTTTAATTTTACCTGACACTTATTATCTAACCAATCAAAACAGAAGGGTTTTTTTTTGGTGTTAAAAAGCAGTCTCCATCTTTATTCCACAGTTGCGCCACTGTCTTATGTTAGTTCACCACTTCCTATGATTTATGAGATTATAAACATTAAATAAGCATACTTTCTTTTGCTTAAAAAACAGTGATTAGACAAACGCAGATTGACATTTTCAATTTAAACACTGTGTATTCAGTAGTCTTATAATATTAATAAAACAATACCTTTTTAATTGTTAGTTTTTTCCTCTAAAACTGTATTTTCTAATTAACAAGACGAGAACATTATTTCAAACTCACTTGAAGTTTAATGTTTGAGGTGACTACCCTCCTAAATTGTTTACCACAACCCCTTTGCAAATGAGTGCATGGTCTCAATTGGTTAACTTCCTGCATAAATATCAAATGCATAAATAATGAATCAATGACGTGTATCTCATAAATATAATTAAATGATTTTTTTTATTAATTCAATAAAAAAAAAGATTGTATTAAAAAGGTTTGTATTTCACTTGATGCCCATTTTAAACACCCCGCAAACTGCAATTCGCAGATTGAGTAGCATCTTCAAAATGTGTTTGGGAACTATGCATTTGCTCAAAGCACATTTCACAATTTGATTACATCACTTTACTCAAAGACCGAAGAAGCTGTCTCTTCTTTTTTGTTTCATTTCGTTGTTTGATATTTTGTAAATGCTCAAATTGTAAAATGGTTATTTTTGAATCCTGACTATCAGTTTAATATGTGTAAGGTATAAACCACGATGGGCATGCAGTTCCCATGATATATACCACGGCCCGAAGTGGTTTATACCGCTTATAACACGGCTACCTGTCATTTGTGGGAAACATAATTAAAATAATTAAAACACATTTAAATTAAGACAAAACCATAAACTTTTATTGTGTATACAACCACAGTGTAACATGGTCCCAAATTTAACTTAATTCAATTCATTGTTTATTAAAAATAAATTGCACACGTTAGTTTATTATGAATTTCTGCATTGAAAGTGCCATCTCACTAGAAATTGAAGGACTGTATACAAGTTGTGATGATGGGTGGAGCTTCAAATGACACTAAGGAAGCAAGGAGAGCAGCTGCGATGGAGACTGAAACCGGATCTTGAGGTGAGTTCGTAAACTTGTTGTATGCGGGGCACACATATTATAGTACGTTTTCAGCCTTTTGAATCTCAAAATATGTTTTTGTTAGTTGTCGGACACCCTCGCGTCCAAGTCGTGCCAGATTAAGTTGACGATGCTTTTTTAAGAGATTGCCTGACTGACAGGAATATATTGTTGCTGGTTTTAAACTCGCTGTCAGCAGAGATGTTAAAACGTATACTGTTAAAATATGTATTTAGTCTAGCTCAGCGTTATAAAACTGGAGTCTGAATACTGGTCCTCAGTTGAATTTCTTGCACTGGCATGTTGTTGAGATTTTCTGGACTTATTTCCATAAAATGAATGTCCATATTTTATTCTTTAAGTACATTAACCAGCCCATGCTGTAGTTTTTTTTTTTTTTTTTAATTTGTTTGTGATTTTTTTTCAATCTTTGTTTTCTTCTGTTTCATTTAGCTGTTCCTCATTTACTGTTATGTGTCTATTCTTGCTGGTGCACTTATTTATTATTATCATTGTCATTCAGATGGACTGCTGTCGTCACTCAGAAAGTTGGTGTTGTACCAGTTATGTGGATTTTCATCACAAAATATATTAAAGGAAATAAGTGAAATGCCACTTATTTTTGGCAGTTTGTCATGGAATTTAGAATGCAGTGGTGCATAGTGATTTTATTCAGTGTGATTCGGCTCATTATTATGCAAGCCATGGTATAAGCTATATATATATATATATATATATATATATATATATATATATATATATATATATATATATATATATATATACGCATGGTCATGTGATGCTGTTTAACCAATCAGAGGTGGTTATTTTTCCAAGCCGTGTTTTATATATATATATATATATATATATATATATATATATATATATATATATATATAAAAATACATATATTCTGAAATATACCTATATTTCTTGTATGATTTTACACAAGTGAAAAATGTGTTTGGAAACATATACAAACTGTAAAAAAATTCTCAAATATGTATTGTAATATAACATAGGAAAACATATTTTGTACTACATATATTTTCCAGTATATTGAAACATATATCAACATGTTTTCCCAATATATTGCAATATATTTAATTTCCATAAGGGTTCTTTTTTATTGTATTACACCTGTAACTAAATACAGTATACCTCCTAAAGCATGGGTGTTCTCGTAGTGTAAAGTAGAGACCCACTTGCTCTTAAATACCATTTTTTTCTTTACTGCTGGATTCTGAACTGTTTAAACAAACTAATAGTGAAAACAATTACTTAATTCAATGTACAATTTTGTTTTTATATTTTCAGATAAACTTTTTTCAGACGTAACATTTGCAGCCCAAAACAACACTACTGGCTAATGTGCAGTACATCCACTTGAAGATAGTTCTTTTGTGACTTTGATTTCTGGTGTGGCTGGAGGCTAGCACATTTCTCATTACCAAAGCTTATAGCATATATAGCATGCGTACAATTTTGATGCGGTCTGGCAGGTGTCAGAGGCAGCCTAAAAAGGCTAAAATGATTTAGCTCTCGACATTTGCTCTTATATTATATATAGGGGTCTATTTTAATGATGTAAACAGTGGAGGATCTTAATACCACCACCCTTTTAGCCTTTTTTAAAATTTTGTTTTTACATTTTTACATTGGTCTTCATAAATTAAAGATACTGACAGAGAGTAGTTTTACTGATGAACTGTTCTTTATATTGAGCTCATGAAAAGGAGGAATCTGGTGATCCAAAGTGCACGATAACCCCTGCAACAACAAAGAGTAGCTCAACTATTATTATGGCATGTTCAGTGGTCGCTTTGAATACCACCTGGCACTCACACAGACCAATCTCCCAATGGTACCAGCTAAGAGTGATTACCTTTAGTAACTGGTATGTCTCTTGGCCTGGGCTCTGTGTTTTGCTGTACATTGTCAGGTAAAGTATGTGCTTTGGGTGGATGATGTCATTCTGGATAAATGGTCAGCTAACTACTATTTATTTCTATATTGACCTGGAGATTAATTTGAGGCACAATTTATGCTTTTGTGCAGGTTTAAAGCACTGCATTCCTAGAAATCATGGCAGTAAAAAAGTGCTCTGAAGTCTGATATACATTCTTATTGATTGGTCTTTAAATGTATTTTACAGATCTCGGCCTTGACACTCTCTGAATTTAAAATTATCTGTGCTCAGGGTGTAATTTTAAGCAAAAGGTGGGTCATTTATCTCTCTAAAGTGCTGATGCCTTCATGAGAAGGGTGATATCAATAAACTAGAAAGAAAGATTGATATTGCAGGGATGGACTCATTTTGCACAGCAGTTTCACCCATTTCAGGTTTTAATATATGCATGATTAGCACCCGTGTATAGGTAACAAGCTCAGTTGTGTCCTGTTAAAGCTGGAATGGATCAAACTGCTATAAGAGTCTTATTTCCATCCCTGTATGGAGGCAGAAGTGTAGGTTAAGTCTTGCATCTCAGTGGTATTGCTGTACAACCCTAGAAGGGACTTATCTAATATTTGTATATATATATATATATATATATTTTCTGACGTGTTAATTTGTTTTTAGTGTAAAGGGTAGGAAATGTATTAGTAATGTACTTATACTGTATCAATAAAAAAAAACAATAAAGCAGACATTATTGTATCTGTTGCTAACCCCTGTATTGGCTTGTTATTTTTAAATGTAAGTATTTATTTTATGTGAACAATTGTTTATGGTTAAATGCAGATTAAATGAAAGTACAACAGTTCATATATTTCTAATCACATTGTTATACTCTGCATGTTATAAAACATGTCCCGGTCATGACACATGATACAAAAACAACTTAGGCATAACCTTTCTTTATTATTAAGATAAGCTGGTACCCAACCTGCTGAAAAAAAATGAAGACAGTGTATTCCAAATCATATACATTATCCTTGCTGAGATTAAATTAGTTCCCACCACTGTACAGTTTGCAAGTGTATTATTTGGACTGTGCCTGTGTGTTACGTCATAATTTGTGCTTCTCTGTTTTAGGAGGTGACTGTGTACCAGAGAGCAACTGTCAATACACTTGCCTGTCCCAGGATTTGCGAACAAAATCTCTTCAGCAGCTTCTAATTGCGCAGTGCGGCAATACAGACACATCAGCTTCTTTAACAAATGTAAGTGATCCATTTAGCAGATATTTATCAGATTATTATCTCATCATGAAAACAAAATCTTAGGTAAGCAATAATTCATGAAGCATTTAACAGCTGGTTGGTGTGTATTATTGTATGTTTATAATAACGCTAAATAATTCCTTAAAAGAAGCATTACCAAGCTAGACGGTTTCATCTCAGGACAACTGGAATCTTAAAAGCAGCTTGCCAAGTACTGCTGTAATTTGAAATTGGTTTTGAATTTATAATACACAGGAGAGTAGTAGACCAGAAAAGACAATAGATAAAGGCACTTTACCTGATTACATGACATAACAGCGAGTCCACGTCACTGCAGGGGCCATTACAACGACTGCCCATAACAGCATAGTGACTGCCTATAAAATCGCTGCTCTGTTTGCATTCTATCACTACAATAAACTAGACCTTATTTTTACTACCTTTACACGCAAGTGGTGTGTGTTTTTCTTACAACATATTGGGTTATTTAAAAATAAAAATAAAATAAACAGTTAAATACATCCAGTGTAACCATATCCATAAGGTTATCACTGAAATCACAAGTCCTAAATCAGGTGGGAATAAATGGGAATTACAGTACTACCTTCAGATTCATTAGATTTATAATTGGGGTTTATAAATATTTGATTCTGTATGGATCAGTCACAGGCGTTCATGTACAGTAGGAATGGTACTTCTATTTCTTTGTAGAAATTGAAGTTGCCCTTGTAAGATTTCTGTTGGCACATCATAGTTTAGCTTTTCATAGATCTCTCATTATACTACAGTGTAATATTGACAAGTTAATAAATACAAGGATGTGTTAGAAGAGAAATCAGTAATGACTTTGCAGGTTTTAGTTTGTTCAGCTCCATGCGGCATAACCATATTGCATCTAACAGATTGGAGTTGTCTTGCCTGAAGACATTGATTGAATTCATCTTGTATCATACGCTTAACTGGCTTGAGATCTGACAATTTGGCAGTGTGACAGTAATATACTGTAGAACACCATAGCAAATATAGATCAGCCTGTAGTGCATTTATTTCTTCCCTGACAGGGGTTAGGGACAGTAGATGGGAACTAGCCATCAGTCAGTATGTTTATATGGCCACCAATTTTACACTTTAGCATTCTGAATCTATTTACACTACATCTTTAAGATATGTCAACAGTATTCAAAATATGAAGAGGATAGGTTTCTTTTTTAAAAACATTAATGTGGAAAGAGCAATTTTTGAAGCGCTGCTTCAATGACGCGTGTGCTCTCGACCAGTAACAGCCAACATCTCTGTGACGACTGCATTGTTTTGATATGAGAGAGAGAGAGAGAGAGAGAGAGAGAGAGAGAGAGAGATTGTGGAAGTGCTGGATCCTTGCATTTGTAAATGCGTGTAAATGTTTACAAGGGCAGAGATTCAACACTACCACAGTATCGCGGTGCAGGTATATATATATATATATATATATATATATATATATATATATATATATATATATATATATATACACACACACACACACACACACACACACACACACACACACACACACACACTATCTATCTATCTATATATATATATATATATATATATATATATATATATATATATATATATATATATATATATATATATATACACACACACACACACACACACACATACAGTGTCTTTATAAAGTCTTCACACCCTTTCAAAATTTTCATCGTTTGTTGCCTTATAGACTGGAATTAAAATGCATTATTTTTTATTTTTTTTAAATATATCTACACATCCTACCCCACAACTTTCAAGTGAAAAAAAAAAATCTACAAATGTGTAGAAAATTAATTAAAAATTAAAACTGAAATAGCTTGGTTGGATAAGTGTCCACCCCCGTTGTAATAGCAATCCTAAATTAGCTCAGGTGTAACCAATTGCCTTCAAAATCACACACCAAATTAAATGACCTCCACCTGTGTTAAATTGTAGTGATTCACATGATTTCAAGATAAATTCAACAGTTCCTGTAGGTTCCCTCTTTTGGATAGTGCATTTCAAAGCAAAGACTCAACCATGAGCACCAAGGAGCTTTCAAAAGTACTCTGGGACAAAGTTGTTGAAAGGCACAGATCAGGGGATGGGTATAAAAAAAATATCAAAGGCCTTGAATATCCCTTGAAGCACGGTCAAGACGATTATTAAGAAGTGGAAGGTGTATGTAACCAACAAGACCCTGCCTAGATCAGGCCGTCCCTCCAAACTGGATGACCGAGCAAGACGGAGACTGATCAGAGAGGCTACCAACAGGCCAATGGCAACTTTGCAAGAGCTACAGGCTTTTATGGCCAAGACTGGTCAAAGTGTGCATGTGACAACAATATCCCAAGCACTCCACAAATCTGGCCTGTGTGGCAGGATGTCAAGAAGGAAGCCATTACCCAAGAAAGCCCACCTTGAATCCCGTTTGAAATATGCAAAAAAAAAAAAAAAAAACTCAGGAGATTCTGTAGCCATGTGGCAAAAAGTTTTGTGGTCTGTCAAAACTAAAATGGAACTTAATGGCCTAAATGCAAAGCGTTATGTTTGGCGCAAAACCAACACAGCACATCACCCAAACCTATCCCAACAGACTCACAGCTGTAATTGCTGCCAAAGGTGCTTCCAGCAAGTATTAACTCCAGGGGGTGGAGACTTATCCAATTATTGTCTTTCAGTTTTGTATTTTTAATATATGGTGTATAGATAAGTGGAAAAAAAATCCTCATTTAAATGCATGAAACTCTGAGGCACTGGCACAACAAAATGTGAAAAAAGTTAAAGGGGATTGTGACAGGATTGAAAGGAGTCCCTGTCGTAATTTGCCCTCCCGACCACCGGCAGCGCTGTGTAGGGTTGACCGTGATTGGATCAGGAGGCTGAACTCTGACCATACAGGAAGTTCCGGGTCTGGTGGCCATCTTGGCCCAAGGTAGAACCATGCGGCCGTCAGGTCCCATCATTGCAATCAGCTGTGCTGTTCTCGTTGATTGGCTGACGTGGGGCAGCGTTCTGATTGCAGGGGTGGGACTTGGCAGTATTTAAGCAATATGGTTTTGCCATTCGGTCTCCCTGGGCTGAACTGAAAACACATGCTGTGCTTGTTGCGTTGCTTTTATTCACTGCTGTTATTCACAGAAGCTTGAAAACCTTGGACACTGTGTTAGATTACCGGAGTGAGGAACCGAGGACTGGCCATTAATCTGTGGAAGGGAGCTAAGAAGCGGTGAGAGGAAACCCACTGCAGTAGCTCAAAGAAACCCAGTGCTTCCTTTGTTGTTATTTATTTTGTAACCGTGACATTTTTTGTTTTATTTCAAACCTGAGTTTACCATTGCTGGTATTCCAGGTGGTTTTCTTGTTTATTTTTTGCAATACTGGACTGTTCTATTTTTATTGTTTGGTAAAATAAAACCCTGCCCTGATACCATTGATGGTACAGGGCTCTAAGGACTAAACTCCATTTCCGGCTCCTGTGTGCTGTCATTTCTGGTCCTTCCCAAAAGCTCCACCCACTACCCTCCCACAGGGATGTAGACTTTCTACAGGCATTATATACACAGATTTCCTGAGGTTTCCCCCTAAAAAGTTAAAATATGTGAGTAGGGGGGTTTTCCTTACCCGAGTGCTGAGAGGTTTGTATTTAGTTCTGTGGCATGAGTGATCAGGTTGGAGAGGCTGGGCTCTCTCCCCCAGCGCAGTCAATATTTGGGGGATAGGCGGTAAAGTGCCACTGTGGAGCATGTTAATTATTTATTATTATTCATTCATGGTTTCACTGCCTCGTCTTTTTGGGAGGAGGTGGCTACAGCCAGTTTCTATCTGCGGCACTGGGATGCATTTAACTGTTCATGTTTTTCTAGCCGGCCTCATGCAGGACATAGCAGGTCAGCAGGTTGGAGGGATATTCTGGAACTGAGGCTATGTTGGCGGATGAGGTGACCCAAGGGAGGCACTCGAGAACAGACCCTTGAGGTCATGACAGGGTCATGACGTCACATGACGGGGTTTGCATCAGCACTGCTTCCATCATAGAAAACAGATTGCATGTGTCCAGATAGGTAAGAGGACTGCCATGAGAGACAGGTTCCAGAGATCCCAGCATACTTCTGAAGGCAGTTAAGAAGAATGCTATGATCTGTGGTAGTTAGGTCAAGGAGGACAAGGACAGATGGAGCAGCAGCAGCAGCATTAAGCAGAAGATAATTTCCAATCTGGAGCAGAGTAGTTTCGGTACTGGCCGGAAACCAGACTGCAGAGATTTTGCATAATGAAAGGAACAAGGTCAGAAGCACAGAGACGGATGAGATTTTGTTGCCAGGGGTCCAAGGGGCATGTGGCAGTAGTTGATTTCAGCAGTAGGCTGGAGACATCACTAATGGAGAGAGGAGATAAGGAAGAGAGAGCAGGAGGGGCAATCTGGGGGGAGTCAAGGTTGTCAATTACTATACTGGGTTTGTAGTAAGGGTGGTGTTGTAGAGAAACACCGCATCATCAACTGAAGATGGAAGAGCACCAGTCAGAGGGGAAGAAGAAACACATTCCAATGGTATTGTAGGATTTAGCAGTTTTTTGGGACGGAAGGAAATAACAGTATCAGTAGTAGCTGAAAGTGCGGGTAGATTAATATTGGCAGTGATTAAGAAATTGTCAGAAAGATATCCGTGATAGAGATTGGAGATATCAAGACCCCTGGTGATAACCAGATCGAGGGTGTGTCCACGGGTGTAACTGGGAACGTTGACAGATTGAGACAGTCCAAGACAGTCCAGGACTGTGACAAAGTCGGTCACTAGAGGGGAAGAAGGCAAATTGACATGGATGTTGAAATCACCTAGGAGTAGAATTTTGTCAGCTGAAGTGTAGATTAGGGAGAGGAATTGCGAGAACTAAAAGCAGAATTATTCTTTGGTGGATGATAGGGAGAGGGGAGCTTGATAGCAGACATTAGATGTAAAGGTGGGAATGAGACCTCTGGTAGCCATTGGGAGAGATTAGGGAAAAAGTCCTCACTCTAACTGCCACAGCTCAGACTGCCCTTGGACATGTGGCCCTTAGACGGCTGCTGCTTAGAGCGGCTAGTGTTCTATGACACTGTTAGCCAATTAATACTGTTCTGTAGGCCTAGAGCCGTATACTTAACACAAGTTTCTAATTAGCCTCCCAATTCAACACAGCCCAGCACACGAAAGAAATCTAAATTACAGTTTTTAAGTGCAGTCTTGTTACCTTAGCACTCAACGATTTAAACTATCAAATTGACTGTAATTCACCTATTGCGATGTTGTTTCGACTAGCAGCACTAAATACAGCCTTCTGTTGACTTTAATGTATATATATATATTAATTATATATATATATATATATATATATATATATATATATATATATATATATATATTAAGCAAATGATTTGCGTAAGTGTACTG
This sequence comes from Polyodon spathula, assembly GCF_017654505.1. Lineage (NCBI taxonomy): Eukaryota > Metazoa > Chordata > Actinopteri > Acipenseriformes > Polyodontidae > Polyodon > Polyodon spathula. The sequence goes on from NC_054538.1 coordinate 27,892,718, forward strand.
GTAAATTAAAGCCTATACATCATTTATTTACACTTATGCGTTCTCTGAATTAATATTGAAAAAAAAACAAAAAAAAAAACGTCCTTTTCAAATCGTGTTATACATATTCACAGGGATGTAAGGGCTAAGTAAATGTCAGTCGCCATCTAGAGGGTTCTGTTTATTCTGGATGTTTGCTTTTTACTGCCATCACTAACCCCATCCATAGTAATTTCTGAATATTTTCATGTCATATTGTGAAGCATTGAACTTGTGTTTTTTTGGTAAGGCAATTTTGTTTGGCATAATTATTTACATACCAAGGTTTTCTCGTTCAGTTCCTCAAACTACCTCCAAACGTGGCTTCTCCTCCTTCCTTTGTTTAGAGATGCAACTTTTTTTTTTTATTTGTTATTATTTTCTTTTATTTATTTTTTGCGATTGTCTTTTTGAGGTTAGGTGTCTGTAACACAAAAATCCTGCCTCTCACTAGCTTTTAATAAGACTAGCGAGAACACCAAAAGTGCAATCTCCCGCTTTCTATGATGCTAGTACACACCTTTTAACCGTTTCAAGGACGGGGCCAAATATTTCGGACCCCATCCTTTCATGGTGCTCTCTGGTTTGCTTTTCAATAGCATCATTTAAAACGGTGCTGAAATGTGATCTGTGTGTACTGATAGGCTTAAAACAGTCACATGGACTGAAGGGAAGGCTCAATGAACTCAACCCTTATACAACTTGTGACTATTTGGAACAAAGGTGTGCAACTTTTATCATAGGCCGCATATCCAGAAAAGTAGTTTAACCTCATGTTTATAGCAGACTGCACATTGCTGAAGAATAATCTTAGTTTAATCCTTAACTGCTGTGTAGGCCATGGCCTGCGTGTCTGTCACGGCGCAAAGTTGTATTAAAAACAATTAAGTCAATCTATAGCTTTACAAACCTACTTCCAACCACCCAATTTAAGTAGCTTTTTTTTTTTAAATAGCTAAACTGTTACATATAAAATAGTTTATAGGTTTTTGTAATTTGCATTATGTTAAATATTCTTCTTAGATCTGGTGGTCAAACTTTACTGGGCATCTACTGTAGACAAAAGGCAATATAATAGCAGTGTTGTATTCAATCGGATAAGTTTGTTACTGTGTGTGACTGAGGGTTTGTGAATTAAGAGTGCGTATTTCTGTACTTTGTATATATTTTTGCTTTAAGGTACATATGCTTTTTTTTTTTTTTTAATAACATTTTTATTTTATTAAGACTTCAGCAGTTTAAACTTTTCAGGACCTAGCGTGACTCCCTAGACATCTGCGGGGGTGTTTCTAGCAACAGAACGTTGTGACAAAACAAGGAAAAAAGTGCGACATGCAAAGTATAACGGTAAAACTTGTTGTCCCTCACACAAATCTTGTTGTCCCGGGATTCAGCGATATGTAGGAGTTTAAGCATAATCCCACAAGAGCAAAAAGCTGTCTGAGTAAAACATTGCATAATTCTCATATGCAGTGTTTTATTAATGAGCTGTGAACTCTCAGCCTTTGGGCATTTCATTCTGATAACAGTGCATTGACTATACATGAGCTGCAGTTTTCAGAGACTGATATATAAAAAATAGCAAGGTAAACTGGAATTGGAATTTCGTGCAAAAATGATTCTACCCTGTCAGTGATTGAACTAGTTATATCAGTTTATACAACTACTGTATCTACATTTTGCTTATCTATATTCTGGAAACATTTAGATTGGGAATCAAATTGATGACATTAGAATCTGTTGGTAAACTGGATGGACTGTACACCGCAGTGTTCAATATTGATTTAGGAATTCAAACATGTAACTAAATGCAATTTCATTAAATGCATCAGTCTTACTAATAATAATACACAAATTTTAGAAAAAAATCTAAAAAGGACAAAATGCTAGAAAGATCTACTTGCCCCTCCCCATCGCACAAAACACACAACAAAGTAGAATATTACTTGTAGTATTTTGCTTTTATTTAACAGTGAACACAATCAATCAATTAGTAAAAGTAATTCAGTCCAAACATATTTGACAAAATTGAGCCCTTCTAATTTGTGTTCATGGCAAAACCCAAATAATTAGGGATGGGCACCATCGATATTTTGATATGATATTGATATCGTGCAATATCTATGATAATTTCCACATCGCAATATCAAAATGTCATGTACGCTCGCTAAAGATATAAACGCAGTGCAATCAATTTTTGTATTAATATACATACCAATCATGGTCAGTCTTATTGGCAGACACCACACACTATAGTATTATTTAACCATTTTATTCTATTGATTGGCGTTTAGGTGCCAAACACTATTTACATGCAGCATAAGCACCATTGGCCATCTGTTATGCATTATTTTGAGATCTCAAAATAATGCAAAATTAATTATGATACTGTATTTAATACTTTTAGAGGTGTTGTGGGTCAGCATTTATACGCAGAGCAGCTGAAGATTCAATTACTTCCGCACTGCCTAGAAAGTCTGTGTGCAATGAAATATAGAAATATTTCGGTTTTCAGGTGGCTGATGATGGAATAGCAAAACAATATAACAAGGCCTTGTTTTTCTCCATGGATATTGTGAAGTAAAGCAGCACTAAGTTAAAGTAAGTTATTGCTTTCTATATGTAAATCTCTGTTAACGTCTATATATGTTTGATATTGCAATTGTGTTTTTATATTTTTAAGTCTATTGGAAGACTTCGATATATTGAAATATAATTTTCATATCGTTGCTCGTCCCTAAAAAATAATAATAATAAAAGATTCAAACTACGTTAGACCTCATGCACCAAGAGAATTACAAAGAAAGATGTCTCTTATGGACACTCAAATGCTTGGTACCACCAGAAGTAAGCCAATTTGCAATAGCTCTGCTGAGGCTGTACTCCTCAAATTCAGGCCCCTCACTCTTAAGAAGTATCAAATGCTGCAAAATGATGACACGCTATTTTGCAGACACGGCACAAATGTACTCTTAATTACTCAGACGCAGAGTGTTTTTTTTTTTTTTTTTTTAAGTTAGTAAAATGATATTACGTACATATGTAACCTATTCAAAGATGTTTTTTTCAGTTGGTGGACACCCTCCCACCCACATTATGTCAGGTTAAAATGAAGATTAAACCAGACCTTGTGTACCAATCTGACTGCTTCAGATTCCTGCAGGCACTTAAAATCCAGATTGGTAATGCAGGCGTGGTGTTTGGCCTTGTCTTTGTCGGCTTTTCTGAAAGTTTTCATGACTGACAGAAAAACATTATTGCTGGTTGTAAACTATTAATTTTGTAAATATAAATGTTACCTTAAATTTGAAATACTTATTGGTGCTGTAGTTATTTGTCCTAAACAATAACAAAAATAATCTTACATTGACTTGAATACGTTTCACTTTACATTAATCACTTATTTTAATTTCCTTATTTTTACCACTATGAAACCAAATTGGTAAGCAATACTATTCTACATTGAAATAGTGTTTATTCTCATTATTTGTCAATCTTGTGATAGATAATTTTTTGATTTTTTCGGTTTGTCCATAAATGCAACACAGTGTCTCTTGCATTTTAAACTTCTGAGTTTAGTTTATGTTAAACTGAGTAGACATCTTTCACACTGTACATGTCTCCTTTGCATGTTGTATTTTGTTGTATTACTATGATTAATGTTGCATTCAATAAAAAAAATAAAGAAAGTGTGTGCCGTGTAAGTGGTTATTGGGAAAAGAAAACCCAAGACGGAGTTGTTCTCATTTCCAACTAATGAAGGGACCTACCCACAATTATAGCAGCACTGTGTCATTTCAATATACACCCCCAAAGTCTTAGATATAGCTCCAGCTGATTCTGAATGTTTGCAGAATGGACACATATCAAATAAACTAGCAAATTAGATTATGTTATGTCTTTGGTATTTGTAATTTCTTTATGATATTTTTGTTTATATAACTAAGTTTATGTAAATTGTACAGCGTGTTGAGATTATTTGAAAAGTGCTTTATAAATGGAATAAATTATTATTATTATTATTATTATTATTATTATTATTATTATTATTATTATTATTATTATTATTATTATTTAATTGTTCTATAATTTATCCTTTTGAGTTAGATGTACTTTTTAAAAGTCAAGTTAATTTGAACATTTTTATTTAATTAAAAAATAAATAGCTGAAATCAAATACAAGTGTATACACTTAGCCTGGACCAAATCAAAGCTTTGACCCACCCGCAAACACAACTTATAACTGTGAGATGTTTTATGAAAGGCGGCGGTGGCGAAAAAAAACAAAAACAAAAAAAAAATTGTGTACTTGGTAGTTTGTGATTAGCAGGTGGGTCAAACATATTCAGACAGGTATGTTCAAAACTTCTGGTCATTAATACAAAAAAATTAAATTGCCAATAAGTACTTGAAACAAAATACCTTCAAAAATATAGATTCAGAATATGTATTCAATTATAGAAATTACAAAAATCAAAAAGTCCTTTATAGAATAGTTAAAACTTCAGAACTACATTTCCCGTCCTCTTCCTGATGGGAAATGTAGTTCTGTTTTGGAAACAGAGCACAGTAGATTGCAATTTAATAGTGTAAAAAAGTGGTCATGATGTAAATAAATATATAAATAATACACATACCTTACTTAAACAGTTGTAGCAACATACAGCTACATGAAACACAACAAAATCAAGCTGATTTCCCCTTTAAGTGTAAAACAGTTGTCAGGATGTTAAAAAAACAAATTAAAACATTATTACACACCTTACTTAAACAGTTGTAGCAATACTACATTGGAACATGTAGCTGAATAAATCAAATATGTATGGCAAGCTATTTTTATATTTAATCCTTAATTTCTTATATAAGCAATTCAATTCTTGATATCAACAATTCATGCAAGCCATTTTAACATTTATGCCTTACTTTCTGATATCCATAATTCAATTGCTGATATCAATAATTGAATTGTTGATATCAACAACTCAATTCTTGATATCGGAATTGGTGCCCATATTTATATCAACAATTAAATTTTTGATATCAACAATTCAATTTGTTATATTGTTGATATAAAAATATGTGCACCTATTTCTGATATCAATAATTTATTGCTGATATCTTAAATTAAGGATTAAATGTTAAAACGGCTTGCCATAAATAAGCCCAATTTGCCTTTTAAGACAATCCACATTCTACATAAGGAGGCGATTCTTTAGTTTGGGAGTCAGCTTCTCATCACCAAGAAAGAAAAGCCTTTTGAATAAATTCAAAAGGTACTATAGATGCAATGCATAAATGTGACCAAATAAATTGGCAAGTCCTTTGGGCAGGGTCTTCAAATCCTCAATAACAATGTGACCCTCTAGAATGATTACAGGGTTCAAATTGCACGATGGGCACATTGACCGTGTCTTCTATATTTGTTTCCTGTTAAATACATAATATATTGCATAGATCAAAACTGTGTGACAAAAAAACTGCACACAACAACCAAATAAATATATACCATATGTAATAATATATGGTAATATACCATATATATATATATATTTTTTTTTTTTCTTCAACTAATACATACAAACACAGAAATTACTGAGAGGCATGACGAGAACTTGTGCTTACTTACCAAGCAAGTCTTTCAAATTCAGTTGCATCTTCCCCAAGGAGGACTGGAAGCCCTGAAACACTACTGTGCAGTTTGCAGTAACATTTGTCCTCCGGTGGGAGAAAAACAATGGAAAAGCATATAACTGTATAAGAAGCCAAAGAAATACAGACTGTGACTGAAGGTGAGAGAGAGAGAGAGAAGGGGAGGGGGTTCGGGAGTGTGCACATAAGCTTTTGACTTTAATTTTTTTTGACGAAGTTTAACGAATTAAGGCAAAACAATTCCAGGTGTTCACTTTCATTCCAATTCCAATAAAGCCTATTAATGGTAAAAAGGAAATGGAATTTTCTATTGATTTTAATGGAGGAATTGGAATTTAAAAAAAAAAAACAAGAATTGACCCCAAACCTGCCTTTGACACTTTGTTAATGTTTAAAGGTAAACAATTAACACCCCTACTTCCTTTGATATTATTATAATTATTTCATTTTTTTTTTTCAAAATGCACATTTAATTGTAGCAATTAATTGTAGGCAGTGGAAAGAAAAACACTGTGTCAAATAAATAATTCTGTATGCAGCTGTATATGTATGTATGTATGTATGTATGTATATGTTTATTAGTGCAATTGTATGTATGTACGTATGTATGTATGTATGTGTTTATTAGTGCAATTGTAATGCGACCTGTGATTCAGTGAACAGGGCTGGCCAAAGTTCTATTAAGTCACAGGAGGCTTGGTCTCTACTATTTTATTACGACGCAAGGAAAAGGCTTTGTCCATCATCTTTATCAGAATCAGATTCTTCTCTTTTTTATTAATTTCCTCTAAAAGCATTTTCCTCTCTGCCTCAAGGCTTGATTCATCCTCCCCTTGTGGGAGGTTTGGTAAGAAATTGACTTCTGAATGTTTTGGTTTTTTAAATATTTTTCTTGGAGGGCTCTCTCTCTCTCTCTCTCTATTGTATGTTTTCCACGTTTGCCACCATTAACTATCCCATCCATGCGTCTTGCTCTGCATAATTTTGCTCGATAATTTCCCATTTTAAATTTGAGGCTGTTCTTCCATCCATACCAGGCAGTTGAAGAGCCAGGCTCAGTAAGGCAGGGATGTTTGCAAATCAAAGTTTCAGACACATTTCCAAATTATGCATTATCTGGGTAAGCCTTGAAATTGTACATTGTAGCTGCAAGTTTCTCTAGTATATCATGTTTCATATCTCTAGAAATGGCCATGAAAAGTTCAGTCTTTGAGAGAGGCAAGATTGCCCTGCCAGAGCTTGTACTGTCTCTATAGGAAACACTGGGATGATGAATGGATATGGCCATTGGTTTCATCTCTCTGAAGAAGACTCACTCAGAATTTCTGTGTCAGATGTGTCAGCTGAAGACAAATCAGAAAAGGACCGCTGGGTAATCTTCAAAGTAGCTTTCTCTGGTAACTCTGCAATGTCAGTTAGAATACACAGTTTGTTATTGAAATCTACATCCTGGCAATGGAGTTGAAAATTTTAATTCAATTCCAGTTTTTCTTTCAGTATTTGGAGGAAAGGTTCTCTACTGAATCTGGTTATGGGTTATTGTTATTTTCCTGATGTCGTCTTGATTATCAATCACTCGGAACTTGATTGTTGATTCTCCTATAGCTGCTTGCTCTACAGGAAAGTAAAATCATGAAAAATATGAAATGTTCATTTTTTTTCTTTAAATCAGCACAAAATGTAGTGCTTTGGTGTCGCAAACAACTTGCCTTTCACTTTGTAAGGAGAGAGGGGAAAAACATCATTGAAATCAGAAATGCGCGTCACAGGGTACAATTATTGCTGCTGAGTTCATAGGATCATAGATATTCTGTGTACCAAGCAGCCAGCTCTCTGCAAACAAATAAAACTTCACTATTCGCTAGTAGTATCTGCACAATTTGTATGAAATCTGGAAGCCCAGAGCAAACACCAGCAGTAATCAACATGTCAGCAGTATAGTTGATACCATCAAGGCAAACACTGGAGGCAGTGAATACAGTGCTCTGGATGGTGAATCTGTGACAGAGAAATTGCTGAACAACCTCAGGTAATGCAGTGACCGTTACAGTTGTCACCTTGCCAACCTGCACTGATGGTTTGAAGAACAAAATGGAATCTAGGTGGTATGCTATTATCTTCTGGAGTTTCACAGCCAAGGTTAACAGGACATTTTTTTTAATTGTGTGTCACAAAACACTTTTTTTAAAGAATTTGTACATTGTCCACACATCTGGTAGAGGTCCAAAACTTTTCATCAAGTGAGGGTAGTGTTCGATGTAATGGTGCTTTGGCTGTAGTCTGAAGGCTGAAAACACTTATTGCAGCAAATGCCTATGATCTGAGATCTTGCAATCAAAGTAATGAATAATTTTGTCTGTGAAAACTGGGTGATACTGCCAGTTCAAGTATCTCTTTCAGATCCATTAATATTTCCAAGGTTTTGTCTTTTCTGGAACTTGGTGTGCAATAATTAATGGAAGAAGTCACAGCAATGTCCAGTTTTCATGGCCATTCCCTCCAATGGTACCTTTAGAAGTAAATTCATTGAGAATTGGTTGAGGTTGGTCAGTTTTGTCTGTGAACTTGTATGGGAATTGTTTAATTCCTTCTAAAAGGTCATGCAAAATGTCTGGTGGGAAACCTTTAACAACATGAAAGTATTCTAGGTTTTCACTCACAAATCAACACGCTTTTACTCCATATTCCTTTATCAACGCTGGCTCCTGCAGAATTTCCTGCACACGAAGATCATGTTCTTCCTTAATTCTTGTACGGAAAATATCTGATCTCACTTCTTTTTCCTGTATTTCATCTTTTTGTCATACAAAATTTACAAAAGCGGTCTACACTAAAACTTTCCATGAAACCTGCAAGCCCATAGGCTAGTTATCTGCTGATATGTACAAAACAGTGCCTCGAACAATTGTGCCCAGCTATTCAATGAAGACATTGAACAAGAGTTGCAAGGTCCAGAAGTAGAGATGACAACACTGAAGAATAGTCTAACTCTTAAGAGTTTGCTTTACATAAAAGAGCAAGCTGGATAGCATGCAGAGATGAGTGGTATTTTCTGTGAAGATTAGCAAGTACCCAGTAAAGTGCACATATATATTTTTTTTTTTCTAGATGTACCCAATGGATTTGCAATTTCAAAATCATCCACATATAGGCCAAGAGCAATTCGAAACTCATCCCTAGACAACAATGCATTCTCCTTAAAGCAGGACCCATCACAGTATGTCTTGTATCCAGTTGGCATGTCCTCCTCTGTTACTTGGGCTTTGTCTAAAACATCATTTTTGCTCAATAGCTTTTGGAGCATTGGGACATACACAATGGATTGCTTAGCTGTGTCTGTCAGAAACTCTACAGAAATTATAATTGGAAAATGTCTACAGCATACAATTCCCTTCTTTTCATAGTTGAAAGAGGTTCTCCTGTGGTTGTGGATTTGAACAGCATGTTGCTTTCTGTTATTGTTATGTGTTGAATTTCAGTATGTAAAAGGGGTTGAGACAGTAAATAAATGTTTTAAATAAATGAATCTTCCTGCAGAGCACTCTCAGACAAAGCATCTTTTTTGAAGTTGGCTACTGTTGTCTATGCCTTCTGTTTCTGTGATCACAATTCCAGGTCTAAAGTGTGTCAGACTGTGCAGTTCATGTTTTCTATCAATCAATCAATCTTTATTTTATATAGCACCTTTCATAGTGGACCACAATCAAAGTGCTTTACTAGATGCAGTAACAATAAGAAAATCCATAATACTTTAAATATAGAGAAATGCATGATACACAGTGAAAAAAAAAAAAAAGCAGAATACATTAAATACAGTGGAAAGTGCTTAATACATGATGTAGTAGTATAATACATGCAATAGTAGCAGCAACGCTAATAGCAGATATCAGGTATTTTGACAAAGGACTTAAAATTAAAATAATTATTATTGATATCTTTCTTATCCATTTTGCTAAAATAAAATGCATCGTGATTGTGTTTTCTTGCTTTAGTTTCATTAAATTACTCATTTTAAAATATATATTTAACAATTATGCCTTCATTTAGGTGAGTATACGGGAGTGACTTGGCTAAATAAATAAGTCAATCAAATTATTTTACTAATTTTAAATTAACCTAAAATGAATGCTTGAAGGTCTTCCCACATGTTCTGTCTGTTAAAATGGCCACGGCCTAATTCCAGCAACTTCAACCTTTGTCATAACCTAGTGGCATGCGCTATTTACTGTTTACAGATCAGTGGTCAGGACCTTGGTTGAAAAAATCTGAGACGGCATGTTCCCCCTGTTGTGGTTGTAAACTACATTTAGGGTGAGCGAACTGAGCGTGATCAGTTTTGTCAAAGCAGGTGTGTGGCAGTGCGTGCTGGACATCAATGCAGCAGTTTTGAAATCAATGTTGATTATCCTAATCATCAATCAGTCTCAAACCAAATTCATTTTTTAATAAAACGTTTTGTCTACTACACGTCTGATCCTAAAATATTTAAGCATTTCAACTGTCAGATGAGCGGGAGGGGAGAAAAAAAAATAACTGGAGCTGCGTGCGCAAGGCTGAGCTGGTAAGCTGCTTGTAGCAGGACGTCTGTTTAATTAAGTAAAGTGTACTCAAAGAAATAAAGTACATTTACTTTTTCAAAAGAAAATTAAGGAACACTTAAATTTAATTAGTTAAACCAACAGAATTATAAAATTGAGTCATCTTGGATAAATACATTTCCAAACTGTGAATCTGATACAGGAAAATACATGCTGACAGTTTCGCTTCCATTGCTGTCGGGTTGGATCTAAATTTATTGTATCCACATGTGATAATTCAACAATCCATCAATACATTTCGGCGTTGTTTTGCTAAAGAGATTAATAGAATGTTGTTTTAAAGATAGCATTTCTCCTTCAAGCTAAGCTTTGCATCACTGACTGACAAGTAACCAAGATCAATGCTGCTGTTTAGTGACGCGAGCTCCTAATGCAGCTCCTGGTATGAGGGTGGTATCAAGTATCTAAGTGCTCATTCATTCTTTTATCTTACTGTGTTAACAATTGTGGACTTCCTTAACTGCCCTCAATTAATTAAGGCTATAGGCATATGGTGTGTAATTTGGTTTCTGCCTCTCTAAATATCAACATAATTGCCTTTGATTCTTCATGGCCTGCAGCCCGGGATCATTTCGTGGCCCGGCATGAATTTAATTTTTTAGATAACATGGTAGGTGAAGTGGATTTATTGCTTTAATGAACTTAAAGCAGAAAAACTGCTCTTCCATTTTAAATGCATTTAGTAAAAAAAGACTTTTGATTAGATTTGTGTACCTCTCTTACTACATCAAACTGTTCTCCCTTTTAAATGTGATTAAAGCCACTGAATACTGGTTAATGATTATGCAGTTTATTTGTAAGGATACCATCCTCATTACTGCTGGTATTGGAAATTGCATTTCCTTCCCATTTATAGGGCTAACTGCTCCTTGTTGAATAGGAAATTGGGGCATATTGACCTGTGAACCAGGTTGCTCAATTAAATAAAAACCTGCACTGTATCACATTGATGTTGATGATAGGTGTTTTATTACTAATGTTGTCCACTTTGTTTTTGTCTTAGTTTTTTATCCAATCTGAGAAACTGTTTTTTTTTTTTTGTTGTTGTTTGGGAGACAGCTAATAGAAATCATTAGCAGTATCCATAATCTTAAAATGGAACTTTAGCAGACCTGAGGCCCTGCACATGAAAAGTGTTTTTTGTTTTGTTTATTTTTCTTTCATGTTTTGTTTTTGCATAAATGATTTGAGAGCCAAACGCTCTGCCTGAGACATGCAGCCAGCAAAGTTTGTTAACAGGAGGGGAGACTGGGGCAAGAAAAGGAAGGGGGAAAAGAACCAAAAGAAAGATAAAGAAAGGTCTGAACAGAGAGCAGACTGATGGCAAGGGAAGGGTTATTGAACCTTTCTTTAGTCATGTCAAATTCTGAAATTCTAAATCTGTCTCATAAAAATTTGAAGCAACAATGGGTTTCCGATTTTAAAAAGTGCTAAAGTGAGGAGTGTGTCAGCAGGACCTCCTTCATTAGTAGAGTAGTGTTATCCATATTCAGTTCTGTTTTTTCCAGTATTTTGTTTTTAAGTTTAAGTCCAATGACGCTTGCAAATGTGCCAAGCACACAGATACTGTATCACAGCGGATTGGGTTTTTGAGAGAATAGAGGTAGCAAAGCTCTTTGAGTTGGCATACTTGATGTTGGTTACCAGTAGAGTTATTCTAGGCTTATCTCTGTTTACTCTTGCATAGTTTTGTATTTTCTACTTCTCCCTTTCATTAACCATAGCATTTTATTTATTTTGTTTTTAGCAAAATGATCCACACCATGTGTGGCCATGAACAATGTATGAAATTCTGCTCGAAATAAAAATGTAATTCTGCTCATTGTGCTCGGACTGTTTGTTCCCTCTGTTGCAGTGAGCACCAGTGCAAACACTTGTATTCTCGACTTATCCATTTCTTTTCTATTAAGTGTCTTTAATCTTAGAAATAAGGTGTCTGGTATGTCACAACCTCTCAAACAGTATTTACGATAACATAGCTTGAATTTGCTAACTCTCTCTGCAGTCACATCACAAAGAAAACTTAAAATGTGTTTTCTCACTTTCAAAAGGGGGGCCTATCAAATACTTGGCTTCAAGCAGTACTGAACAAAATTATGTAACAAAAAAACACAGATTAAATAAACTATACACACTGCAGCTTGTGATTTCCATTACATGAGAGTAGATGTTAAATCCTTCATGCTGATTTGAACTTGGCTCTCGCCAAGATAAGCACCAACTAAGACGTAGCTTTGCAGTAAAGTAATGTGATCCATCTGCATCTTTGTGTTGTTTTTCATTTGATGATGTAGATATCCTTCTGTCTGGTGTTGATTGCTGAAGTGTAATGCTGGCTCCAGGGATCAGCTCATTTTGCATCCCCAGCACATCAGCAGACACAACGGTTGCGATGCTGGCTCCGGGGATCTACCACAATGCGGTCTCCCCAGTGCATCAGCATGACAACCATCTGGATTGAGCTAAGTAGGGTACATCTCTGGGGTCTTCAAGTGGGCACCTTCTATCCTCTGTGTTTCGTCAACTAAACCTCGACACCTCAAGAGGGCTGACAGTGATTCTGACGTCCCAGCATCACCCCCCTCCATCCCCCACTCAACTCAGCCCAGCTTACTTACCCGACATCAGCGTTGCTTTTTTCCTATTATGCTTGAGATCCCCAGCCAGAATCTTTCCGTCTCAACCACAGCCAGTTGCTGCTTTTTTCTGCTGCTTCAGATAAGTTCTTCGCTGTGCGACACAACTCTTCGCCACTGAACCCAACATTTCTGAGAAACCGCGTTGCAGAGTGTGCCACAAATCCTCGACAACCCACCACCACTGGGTAAACCTGGACTCTCCATCCTCGCTGTTCCGCTTCAGCAGCTTGTTGAGCATACCGGAAAGTTTCTTCCTCTCATACGCCTCATTCACAGCATCCTCCCATGGCACTATTAACTCTACCATATGAACAAGATGTGCTGATCCAGACCAAAAGACAATGTCTGGTCGAAGGTTAGTGGTGGCAATCTCAGCTGGAAAAATAAGCTGTTGACCAACATCTTCCTGCATTTTCCAGTCTCTAGCAGCTTCCAGTTTTCCTGGGCGAGGCTTGGTTAATCTGCCTTAATGTTGCGGGTGATAAACACAAAGGACATGAGGGATCCTCACCCACCCAAAGATTTAGGTTCTGTGGTGATGGGAGAACATCATATATTGATCTGATGAGGAAACTGATCCTGCTGTGTTCCATTGTCCAGAGATCTTGCCAGCCGATCTTGCGTTGTTCCACACTTCCATTCTCCCTGCTTGGCCTGGGAAACAGCCTTTACACACCTCATCCTCTCCTCCTGCTTTTCCATCTTGTTGACTACCAGCTTCCTCTGTTTCATGCTGAACTTACCCCACAATATCATCGATTCGAAGGGCAGCCTTAGCATCTTCGACAGCTTTCTTTGCCGCCCACTTTCTTCCAGTTTTCAAGCACAGTTGGCTAGCAGTGTAGCAGATGAAAAATCTCTGCTAATTGGCGGATTTCCACTTTTACATAGTTACCTGGGGCTACTGATGTGATCAATACAGATCTGGGGGGGGAGGGGGATTCTCGATGTTCTTTTTTTTAAGCTATGTAAGACATTTCGTACCCCATTGCAATGGTGCTTGCAGGTGGCTGCTTGGCAAGTTGCTATTTCATTGGTCCACAAATAAGTACAGTACTGTGAGTTAAACAGTTATGCTGCACTTCTACAGTTCACATTGCAGAAAATGGTGAAAATAATGGAACAGAAGGAAGGTGCCAGGAAAAAGTAAGATACATATGTATTTCTTTTCTGTTTCACTTGTGGAGCGAGCGAGCGTGGTGGGCGGGGCTGATCACGGACATTGTGTGCAAAGCCTGTAAACCCCCACTCTGCTGGATTAATCCATACATTAGTCATGTGTAGCTCACCTTCAAACCGTGAGCATCGGCTCCTCCTTTATTAGAAATACTTTTCTGTTAAAAATATTCTGACGGTACGCTTGCGTCTTATACAGCAATAGCTAAGTCTGCATTTTTTTTTTATTGGTCCGCATGCGTACCTGAAATGTACCAGTTATGTGAACCCTTGATTATGAAAGAGGTTGCAAGGTGTTGGAAAGCCATATTTTACGCAGAACACATGAAGACAAAATAAAAACTTGTCTCAGTAACTACAGCTTTTCTCTGTGGCCTGATGACAAGCATGGGGATCCAACGAATTATCAAATACACCCCATGTTTAAACAAGCCTATTTTGAAAAACAAGAGTGAAAAATCAAGGGGTCATTTTAAACTTTTTTTTAATTCAGAGTGTTAAGATTTGTTTTAAGTTATACACAGACTCTTTTTAAGTTTAAACATTTTTTTTTTTTTTAAACTTACATGACATATGCAATTAGTGTTTGTTTTTATTAGCACTATATTTTCTTACATTTTTTTCCTATGGTAACATTAAATGAAGTAGAAAATGTCAACTTTGTGCTTAAAATAAACATTTACAATATTAAATGCTTAGTATTGCAAATAGGCCCAAACGAGTGGAGGATTAGCTCAAGTTCAAGAGCTCTTTGCCTTGTGTGTGTCCACACTGAAAGTATTTTGTGTGGCAGCAGGTATTTAAGAAAAATAGATTTCACTTGAAACTATATATATATATATATATATATATATATATATATATATATATATATATATATATATATATATATATATACCTCAACTTTATTTGACTGAATACTTGCATCAAGTTTCACTGACCTTATTTTACCGTCCTGACTTGTCAAAAGAAACATTTACCTAATTTTACTGGCAGGTACTGTTTTTTTCACTCTCAAGAATTGGCATCTCTGGGTTTGTGATACCAGTTAAAGTTCACTTATTATTTGGTATACATTCTAATTTCAGGTGTATTCTGAATCTTAACTTCATTTAATTTTGGTTTCTGAGCAAAAAATCTAACATGGCAGTGGATCCCAGATTCCTGCCAGTTTTCAGCTTTTTTTTTTTTTTTTTTACTTCTCCTCACTTTCATCTCTGGGTATGGCTCAATGGTGTTTGATGAGGAATGGGGTAAAACCCAGTGATTAAATGCTGTTTTAAATATTGATGTGTCATTTTGTCAGGACACGGGGTTTCCTTTGGCCTGATCTGAATATCCCAATTGTGAAACGTGGGACTATCCAGGCTATCTTTAAAAGAGACCACGCCCAGCAGGATGAGCTGCAGTCCGAGATAATCTGGCAGAGAGACGAGTGGGACCACAGGAGGAGGGTGAAGGTGAAGAGGGAGCGAGGGTGGACCAGAAACTCCTGGGGAGGAATCAGTCTCGGGCCCCCTGACTGTGGTCCAAACGGAGGTAAGATATGTCTCCTCCGACAAAGAGTAGTATAAGCTAGGGAAGAGTTTTTTTCAAAGCTTTGTTTAAACATTTAAAAGCTATCCACGTGTTAAACATTTAGAATTTGTTCAACCAAAACATGATTCTTTTTTTTCACATGCCATTTGCTATGGTTTTTTTCTACTATGTTTGAGAGTGAATAACTTCACAAATTATAATTTTGTATATATTATATGTTAAAAACTGTTATTACAACCATATGAAATAATGTCCCTTTTAAAAATGGGAGCAGAAGTGGAGCCAATGTTGCCTGAGTATTAAACCTGGCATTTGTAGGTCACACCATGGCATGATCCGAGTTTTTT
This sequence comes from Polyodon spathula, assembly GCF_017654505.1. Classification (NCBI taxonomy): domain Eukaryota; kingdom Metazoa; phylum Chordata; class Actinopteri; order Acipenseriformes; family Polyodontidae; genus Polyodon; species Polyodon spathula. Next base: position 27,908,684 of record NC_054538.1, read on the forward strand.
TAATGGCTTCCGATGGGAAGATGTTTTGTGATATGAGGAGAAAAAAAAGCAGGCTGGAGTGTTATTTAGAGGGCCTTTACACCAAATGTTGCATTGCCTCAAGTTTCACTACTCCTAGTATAAGATATTTATCATATTGTAGCATACAACAAAACAATGTACAGCTATGGCCAAAAGTTTTGTATCACCTAGAATTTTAGGATTGAGATATATATATATATATATATATATATATATATATATATATATATATATATATATATATATATATATATATATATAGTGCCGAGAAAAAGTTTGTGAACCCCTTAGGATTTTCTCATACTTCAAACCTAAAATGTTATTAGATCTTAATCTAAGTCCTAATAATAGATAAACATAACCTGATTAAACAAATGACACAAACACATGGTACTTTTTTAACATTTATTTATCCACAAATGATTCAACAGGCAGCAATGTTCTTTTTAGAGAGTAGTGGTTTCCTCCTGACTATCTTTTCATGAACACCATTGTTGTTCAGTCTTTGTCTGATAGGTGAGTCGTGAACGCTCACATTAGCCAAGGTGAGAGTGGCTTGCAGATCATTGGATATTACTCTAGGGTTCTTTGTGACTTCCTTGATGATTTTCCGGTTTGTTCTTGGAGAGATTTTGGTAGGACGACTGCTCCTGGGTAGAGTGACTGTGGTCTTGAACTTTCTCCATTTGTAGACTATCTGTCGGACAATGGATTGGTGGAGCCCCAAATCCTTAGAAATGGTGTTGCAACTCTTTCTAGACTGATGAGCATCAATAACTGTTTTTCTGAGGTCTTCATTTGATCATGGCATGATGTGTTTCCACACACCTGAATGGTGAAGACCAAAGTCACAAAGTTTCTGATCTTTATATAGAATGGGGCCTCCCAAACTCACCCCTGAAGATCTACCTAATTATTTAAACATCTGATCCCCTTAATTGAGCTGATAAAACCAGGGGTTCACTTACTTTTTCATATACCCTTAATCTTAATTACCCATTGTTGGTCTAATTCATACATCATTTTGTTTCAGAAGACATGGAATTGGTTAACATAAACCCTATTGAATATTTAAGGTGGTTATCATGGTAAAACTATGGAATTTCCATAATTATCATTGGGGTTTACAAACTTTTTCATGGCACTGTATACAGTCGCCACCACATACACTGTACAGGGTTATTTCGGGCAGCCATATATTTTGGGCAAACTCAGCTGTTTTGGATCTCGTTATGTGCCATTCACATAGATTTAAATAACAAACACACTACTTATACTGTAGTAATCGCTCTTACTAATCCACAAATCAGCTGTTTTCACCTTGGTACCTTGCCATTCAATCAATCAATCAATCTTTATTTTATATAGTGCCTTTCATAGTGGATCGCCATCACAAAGTGCTTTACAAGGTACAATAAAAAAAGCATAATACATTAAATAAAGTGAAAAACAGTGCATAATACATTAAATACAAGGCTAAGATGTGACAATTCAAAAACATTGTGGCTGTGTATGTCATATAGAATCATAAGAAGATACAGTGAAAGATCAGAAGTAGAAACACAACAGTATGTGTATGTCATATAGAATCATGAGAATAAAATTTTAAAAAAGGCAGCACTTTACTGTAGTAAGCTTGACAGATAGATCAGTGAGCTGCTGCACCTCATTACTGAGCGATTACTCCTGTACTGTACCTTGGCTATTTAATCCCTGTATGCAGTGTCGGGTTTATTTACTGTTTGAAAAAACAGCACTGGCTGCAACAGTAAAAAAAGCATGGCTGGAAATAGATAAGCGATGAGCATCAGCACGAAAATTCGTTATTAATAAAATGTCTCTATTAGATGCTGTGTGCTTGCTAAAGCATGCTTGGAACTCTGTCAGTCAGCAAACATTGCAACATTGCTTCAAAAACCTGGGGACAATGTGGAAATGGACCTCATTATAGATGGGGAAGGGGATGGGAGTACTCTGTAAATAATGCGTGTTTGTAAACTGTTTTTCTTGTTCACATCTGTTAGCCTTCTCTGTGTGTTTTGGTGTTTGTGTAACTACAGCTAAAAGAGTGTGTGAGTGCGTCACTGAGGGCGATGGGAGCAGATATGACACAAGCAGCCAGAGATAGGGAATGTTGGGCCAATCAGTTAGGAAAGGGGAGGGACTTGTGTGTGTGGAGGTGACAGACTGAAAGAGAGAAGCGGGATCTGGCAGCAGGAGAATTGAGAGAGAGTTGAGATGTTGAGTTTTTGAGTGAAAGCCATTGTTCACTAAAAGCTAAAAAAAATAATAAAGACAGCGTTTTCTTACTGCTTTGAACCACAAATGTTGTCTATCTCATTATACCCTGGAAACCCCACAGCTCAGCGCTACAATATGCAAAAAAATCCTGTTCGCCTGCGGGGCATATCAACTTCAACCTCCTTCTCGAGCTCCCATCCGTCACTCAGCAGTGAATGCACGCATCCACAAGGCAGACGGCTAGTCTGTCACAAGCAATACCCTGTATCTTTCTATATATAAACATCATTTAGATTTTTTCTTCAACATCATGTAATCAAAGAAACTAGAAAATGATGTTGCAAAAGCATACCAGAAGCAATCATAGAAGTACAGTATTTCATGTTAGATTTCAAAATGTCACAAAGCAGTATGGAATTCATTATGTTAACGTAACATTGTTCAGCCAGTTTAATTTGACTTTATAAAGCAAAATTAGTTAATTCTATCGAGCGATGCAAAACATGTGGCCATAGCTGTACAGTAGTATACAGTATATGCCTAGTATACATGTACATCCTTTAACTCTGTAATAACATTTTTTTTTAAATAAGAAGCTGTTGGTTTTAAAGCATTATTTAGATCTTGGTTCATTATGCTAAAATCAATTGAATTACAGTACGTTTGAAACAACAATATATTTAAAACCTATTCAAAATGGTTATGTCTTTCAACCACAGTTTATAGTAGCCTGACTGCATATAATAAACATATCTGCCAGGGATTTAAACAAAAAAGTGTCATGATAGATAGGTCAAGATAAACACAGTAAGTGCTTCTCAAGATATATCGAATCAGGTTTTAGTACTGGAAAAGGGCTACTAATGACATATGTTGTTTGTATGTGAAAAATCCTCTTTTAATATTTATCCAAGCCTTTATAAGCGCTTAAAAACAGAGCAAATGCAATAAGTAAATGACCATGATTCTGATAGCCTCTATATAACTTGTGCTCGGAATGTCCATCACATTTCTCAGATCTAGGGATGCAAAATATATATATATATATATATATATATATATATATATATATATATATATATATATATATATATATATATATATATATGCAATGCCTGTAGAAAGTCTACAGCCCATTGAACTTTTTTCACATTTTGTTGTTGTCAGTGCCTCAGAATTTCATGGATTTAAATGATGATTTTTTCCACTTATCTACACACCATTCTCCACAATGTTAAGGGAAAAAAAAAGTTTTTATTGAGAAAACAATTGTATATTAAAAATATAAAACTGAAAGATCATAATTAGCTAAGTCTCCACCCCCCTGAGTTAATACTTGGTGGAAGCACCTTTGGCAGCAATTACAGCTGTGAGTCGGTTGGGATAGGTCTCTACCAACTTTGCACACGTAGATTTGGCAATATTTGACCATTCTTCTTTACAAAACTGTTCAAGCTCTGTCAAGTTCCTTGGGGAGCGTTGATGGACAGCAATCTTCAAGTCATGCCACAAATTTTCAATCGGATTTAGGTTCTGTCTGGGCCACTCAAGGACGTTTACCTTTTTTTTTCCTTAGCCACTCCAGTGTAGCTTTGGCTGAGTGCTTTGGGTCGTTGCTGAAAGGTGAACTTCCGTCCCAGTTTCAGCTTTCTTGCAGTGGGCAGCAGGTTTTCTTCAAGGACTTCTCTGTACATTGCTCTTTTCCTTTTCCCTTCTATCCTGACAAGTACCCCAGTCCCTGTCGATGAGAAACATCCCCATAACATAATGCTGCCATCACCATGCTTCACAGTAGGGATGGTGTTCTTTGGGTGCCATACACCTTCCACTTCAAAATAATTGTCTTGATTATGCTCCAAGGGATATTCAAGGCCTTTGATATTTTTTTATACCCATGCCCTGATCTGTGCCTTTCAACAACTTTGTCCCGGAGTTCTTTTGAAAGCTCCTTGGTGGTCATGGTTGAGTCTTTGCTTTGAAATGCACTACCCAGCAGAGGAAACCTACAGGAACTGCTGAATTTATCCTGAAATCTTGTGAATCACTGCAATTTAACATAGGTGGAGGCCACTTAACTTGGTGTGTGATTTTGAAGGCGATTGGTTACTGATGCATGGACCACTTTTTAAGTGGTTTATTTTTAGTTTTGGAACTTTATTAGGGCATTTATATGGATTTGTGTTCCGGTACTTTATTTAGGGATATTTGTTTGTCCGTGACATCAGTCTGCAACAGTTTAAAAATATATATATAAATAATTAATTTATCTCCAGATTTTAAAAAGCTTTTGAACAAGAGTGAAATCCATTTGTAGAATTAATGAATAGTTTTCAAATTCTTGTTTTGTACACCCGAGTCATACAGGGAGTGCTTTGGGAGGGTTAAAGCAATTAACCAGGGAAAAAAGATCTAAACTGTGAGCAAGTGGAGTTCAGTGGTGTAGTTTTAACTTAGAACCTTCTGACCTCAGATATATCTTAAATGTATTCTTGGTTCAGATTAAATGGTGCATTGTTTTTTTACATGCAGAAAAAAGCTATAAAGAGAAACCACCAACATAAATATTAAATTAAGACTGTCTGTCGCCATTGGATTAATTTCATGTCCGCCATCTAAAAACGCAGATTAGCTTTCACATAGCAGACATTAAAAGATGTTCTGTTAGCTTTTTTTTTCACAAACCTATTTCAGGATCTAAAACTAATTGCAGGGGATGTAAACAGTGATAATAGACAATCGTATTGAATTGTAATTAGCTCTCTTAACGGATGTATACACTAAAATAAATGGGAAGTGTTCTATTAAAAGTCTAACCAGTTAATGTTTTTTGGTTACTGTGCCTCTCTGTGCTGCTGCCACCACAACCAGGTCAAGTTTCTAAAAAGCTGTGGAAAAGGACCATAACTCATAATTACTTTTTTTTTTTTCATTTTCTCCATGCTATGTAAAAAGAGAGGCTTTTTGGGGGAAAGTGTTTGGTACTGCTTACAAAAATAAGTAATTTACAAGTACAAGTACAAAAAGCTTACTTCTGCTGTATCAGTAAAACAGAACAATTCAGCACCAGTTGACTATACAGCTATATGCAAAAGTTTTGCATCACCCTATAGAATTAACATATTTTGCTTCATAAAGTCAAATGAAACCTGCTGAATAATGTTACGTTAACATATTGAATTACGTTCCGCTTAGCAGTTTTCCATATACTTAATGAAAAACTGCAAAGAATTGAAAAATGAAGCCTCTGTGCTGGTCTCAGTCATTCTGTAAACAGAGCTGAAATAATGTGTAATGTTAGCCTCGGTAGTGACCAAGCATTTAAAATGCCAGTCATGTATTTTTGTTGATAATGAAAAGATACAAAAAAGGAGGCAAAGACAAAGTTCACTATCCATGGATTATGATGGCTGACCTGGAGAAGCCAATACAAAAATACATTATTGGCATTTTTAATGCTTGGTCACTAACAGGCTATAATTACTGTTTATGCAGCAAAATTGAGTACTCTTGACCAGCCGAATTACGCACTGAAGCAGAGAAATATCGTAACAGACCATTTACATTTTCAAGACAAACTGTTTTTTATGTCAATTACCTCAACAGCAAATCAGTGTGCAGTATCCAAACATTCCGTTTTATATATAAAGATTATAGCTGAAGATTCACAGCTCCGACTGTACTGGTACCTCATGGATTATAAATTCACATAAATCAACTTCTGCTGTAGTTATCAATGTAAAACTAAGTGTCAGGATTTTGTTTTTGTTTTTTTTTCCCCATCTTGTCAAGTTCATGTTAATGAAAAATAAACCTGAACCATTCTTCATTGTAACATTCCAGTTGGTCTGCAATATTGCGACAGCTTTGGTATTTCTACCCATGAGGTAATGGTTACATTTCATACTTGATAGGGAACGTTGGTTCCATGAAACAGAAATATAACCATTAACTTTCAAGGTCACTGCGTCCATAATTGAGCAGTCTTGAAGTGAACATGATGACAATGCCTGTGTCAGCAGTCTTTTTATGCCCCCGGGGGCGGACGCAACTGCGTCACAGGCACCGCGAGCAGCTTTGAAGCATCTATTGAGGTCTATTTAAGGTTAAATACGCATGAAGTACAGTAATGGTTACATATCTATTTCAGAGAACCAGGGTTATGATAATAACCCAAAGTTATTTGTGAACTGTGCTTAGAAGTTTATATTTATTGTTTACAGTTATCGTTCTGACTAGTTTCTTGCTAGTTTTATTGATCTTTTAAATTGTGTTTCCCAGTGCGCTTGCTTTACAACAGTACTCAACATTTTGTTGTTGTTTTTTTAATTCTTTTGGAAATATCCCTTGAACCAAATAAGACTTTCTAAATGTTTTAGCTTTGTTTTAATAAAATATTGAAAATGTGCCAGTGTCTGTTTTTTTGTTTTGTTTTGTTTGGGTTTTTTTGACCTGCTATTTTAAATTGGAGCATATCATTGTCAACTTACATTTCACTTTGTTTTCATTGTTTTTTTCACAATACACACCCATGTCCTCATGGTATAGTACACAGGTGGCCAAACCGCGGTTTTCGGGCAGTTCAGTGAGGCTCCCGGTGAAATGCTGGGTGACAAACACTTTGCGTCTCGAATGAACTGAAGAAAGAATAACAAACAAAAGGGAAAATAAGACAGAAAAACTAAAATTAAATGCAAGTTTATTATTTTTGTTCTCTGTATACCTTCATATTTATTATTCTTTCTTTGCCCTTCTCTCTGCTGTTTTCCAGCCTGCATTCAGTCACTTGATGACCTTCGACACAGTGCGCTTGTGCATGCGTATTTCCATCATCTCGAGTGAAAGCTGGATGTGTGGTTGGAAGTCAATTTGATCATTTTGAATTAAGTGCTTGTTTGTTTCGTGGAGACAATGGCATAGCGGAAACCATCCGTGAGTAATAAATGAAAGTATGAGGCTTCAAGCCAGAATGGGAGAAAGCGTGTGCTTTCACTGAAAACAGTGTTAAACATCTGTGTCTCATCTGCAACAAATCACTTACACACTAGGCGAGCAACCTCAAACGTCTATGAAACAAATGACAACTTATTTTCATCTGAAACTTGAGGAGAAACAATCCAGGCGCTTTAAAAACACGCCTCAGCAGTCAGCAGGTGCTCCTTTCTGTGTTCTGTAAAGAAGCTGATGTAACGACTCAAGCGATTTCTGTTATGGCATTGAATATCGCCCGTGCCAAACTCCTTATTCAGTTTGATTAATCTTTTTATAAAATTGGAGTGGGTGCAAGACTAGATAATGCATGTTTAAATGTTGTATTGCAGGTCTGAAATATTTATGTATCTTCTATCTTGTCATGAAGAGGTACAGTAATCCCTTTCAAAACACTGTTCATGTGTCCTCCATAAAGCTCTCACAAGTATTTAATAAACACAGACCAGTCGATGAAAACTGAGCATTCAGATGGGAAGAGCTTGTGTTGTTTTTCCTAAACAAAATTAGTCGCTGTTTATTTCCAAATGAAATTAACTGAAAAATAAGGAAATCACATCTTATCACAAGGCAAGACTTTTTTTTTTTTTTTTTTTTTTTTCCACAGCAGCCTGAGAAACCAGAGGAGACTCCCTCCAGCTCCTTCAAGAGATCAACATGATTTATGTAATTTACACAAGTCACAGCATAATCAAGTCCCAATTAAACAACATAAATAGCATTAGGAAAAATCGTCTCCCATTTAAGCAGAAATCCCAATTTATCAGTAATCGATTAGGCAGGCGCCAACTGTAATGGAAAAACACCAGTGTTACATTTAAAGTTTTTTTAATAAACTAGATCTACAGTGCAATAAAAAATACACATAAACCATGTAAGGCTCTGCAATGCTCTATCACATGTTCTTGTTTATGTTGCTGCCATCAAGAAATAACTACTGCACAGAGTAAGTGCAAGATTTCATTTTAATTGCGACTCGGGTCATATGGTTGTAAAATAATAAGGTGCTGCTGCCATTCTGGATATATTTCACAAACCTTTAGTCTGTAATAGTTGGCTGTTGCATAGATAATGTTGAACAAACTCCAAAGACTTAACTAATGCCAGATTGCCATATTAACAAATCCCTTGACTTCTTTTACAGAAAACTGTGAAGATTTTGACTCTTGTGTGATTGAGGTAAGATCTGTCATTGTTTCTGGATATTTTAAAGCACTGCATATTTATATTGTGCTCAACATTTCATTTAAAAATGTCATGCAAGCAGCCAAGGTGGTGTCACTAATCTGATTTAGTCCTGTCTTTGACACTTTTGGGTGCTACAATACATTCAGTGCCTTATCAGAGTAAGCAAAGTCAGTATTTCAAATAGACACACCAGTGTTTAGTGACTTTGAAGAGGACAAGATGTGTAAAATAGAGGATTTTCATGGCAAGCTTTTCTTTTTTAAATCAATAGTACCTAGCTTGGAGTTAACTTTCTTCCCACATGACGTCTATTGCTTTGAGGAAAGCATCTGTAGTGGTAAGTAGTGTCGCTGTGATCTGATAAGATCAAGTGGAGATCATTTGAACTGTGATTCAACTCACTACAGTAAATACAGGCATAACATTAGAAGTAAATCCAGTGCAAAAAAAAATCTCAGGTTTGTAGTGAGTAAATTAAGATGACAAATGATTTTTGATTTTAAAAATAGTTTATATGAAAGAAGGGTATACGTCCTATTTAAACACATGAGCACGAGTTACAAACTAACTTTGGACAAGGCTTCAGTCCAGCTCAGTGCATGATATGATGTGTTTGTATCAGAAAGCATTGATATCATGGAGCCAATTTGAAAGAGATGAAAAGGCTGACATATTTTTGATATTTATACCTTTGTAAGCAATTGTTGACTCTCCTTCAACCTGACTGGTTTCTGTCCAATAATCGAGGTAGTCATTCTCTTTATTACACATGGCGAGCCTACTACATACTCCCTATGTGGGAAAAGGGGTGGTGCTCTCTGACCATATGGTCCGCCACGTGTTACATGCAGCAGGGCCACCCATCTTGTGTTTTAAAATACCTCCCCCTGTCTCAGGGTCAGCCACATGTAATGAGAGAATTCAAAACTTGGGCAGTACTGCATTAAAACAACTATAAAAGCGCATTCACACACAATTTAAACATAATGATTCTTAACTATAAAAGACACACCCATAATGTAAAACTTGTAATTAATAACATAATTAATACCTCATGCAGAAAGGCATCAAAACAGGTAAAGCAGTTATGTAGTGCAAAAAAAGAGCATGTACCACTAACACTTTTCTGCAGAGATTGTAAAGGATATTAAACTACTGAACCCTCCTTTGTAGGCAATTCCTTCCTCCTGATGATCATAATTGGACAGACAGCATGGTACCCTATGTCAGTGATAAGCAACAGCAATTAGAATCTTGTCAGGAGTTTAACTGGTTCAAATAAGACATTCAAGCTGACTAAAAATAACAGTCATTGTTTAACTTGGAAAATCTAATTAGATCTTTAAATCTTGTTTCCAAGAGCCTTGCAGCAATGCCACCCCATTTGCAAAGAACAGGTTAAAAAAAAAATGTGAAAAAGCTTATCACATTTATTGTTATTATTGGGTATAAAAAAAAAAAAAATTCCTGCAGGAAGGAATCCAAAGTAAAGTAATGCATGTCCAGTCACACCATAATAAATAAGTATCCTCCTGTCTCAGGGTTTCAGGTGACTTTATAATGTGCTGAAATGTTGTTATTGTGGGTTACAATGTCATCTGAAACCTTATAATTGCTTTAATTGCTTTATTCTATTGATATACACTGTATGCCAGTAAACACTGCATAATGCAATCTAACAATTGACCAAATTATTATTATTATTTTTTTCCATAAATTATTCGAAATGTATCTTGTGGCTAAAACAGCCAGTACATTTACATATGTAAAGACTACAAAGATTGTGATGTGTAAATCACATTTAATAATTTGTTTTCTAGTTCATGGTATATAGGATATTTATATTTATCATTCTGAATAAATCTTTTGACAAAGGCAGAAGTCAGAGATTTATAAAGCTGGCTCTCACAAAGTTAGCGCAAAATACAGTTTCTAAGGGGCTCCCGAGTGGCGCATCCAGTAAAAGCACCGTGTGGAGTACAGGATTCACCCTATAGTTTGGATGTTGCTGGTTCAAGTCCAGGCTATTCCTTTGCCGACTGAGGACGGGAGCTCCCAGGGGGCAGCCCACAATTGGCTGAGTGCTGCCCAGGGATATGGAGGCTTAGGTCGGCCAGGGTGTCCTCAGCTCACTGCGCACCAGCGACCCCTGTGGTCTGGCCAGGCGCCTGTGGGCTTGCCTGTAAGTTGCCCAGGGCTGTCCTCTGATGCTGTAGCTCTGGGTGGCTGTGTGGTGAGTCTGCAAAAAAGCGGGCGGCTAACGGCACACGCTTCAGAGGACAACATGTGTTCATCTTCACCCCTCCAGAGTCAGCGCAGGGGTGGTAGCAGTGAGCTGAGCTAAATAAAATAATTGGACACGACTAAATTGTGGAGAAAATAACAAAAAACTAATTGGCGACTACTAAATAAAAAAAAAAAAAAAAATACAGTTTCTGGTTCACCTGAGATGCACTAAGCCTAAATGAACTCTGTCACTAAGAAGGCCTAAAGCATTCCACCCTGCAGCTTACAAAAACAGCTTATTTCAAAATATAGTTGTCCGGTAGCCTTTGCACAGTTGTTCAAATTAAAGTTGTTCATGTACTCTGTGGGGATAACATTAATACAAGTATGGTTCTTATAAGAACCGCAGCAGCCTAAAATGATTGCTCTACCCTCTCTACATCGGCAGCCGTGTAAAGTCCCAATTATCCTGCATACCATTTCTGACAGATACAAACTGATTAGATTTCATGGCATTCACGGCATTGCTTTTGAGTTTTACTATGGATACTCTTGTGGCGTATCCCAGGGGCTGAGTTATGAATTTGTCATTAACTGTACACAGCCAGTTGTGTATTACAGTCTCTATGAACTAGTGCCTGAGTCAAGAGCAAGTGATAAATTGTATCCTCTTATCTACTGTAACAGAAGATTGCTTGTCTTAAAGCATGAACTGTAACAAATGTGATCAGTGGTTCACAGGCTTGTAGTGTATTTGGAAAACAAATTGCTTTGGGTCTTTCTTAAAAGGTATTCTTAATGATGAACTTGACTGAAGTTGAGTCTTCTCCAAAGAGGCTAACTATGGTGCAGTACCCATGCTCCATAAGGCCATTCCTGATTATGCAATGTTTGTGTATTTTAAGAAAATGTGCTGTATTGTCTGGGTCATTCCTTGATAAATCACCCATTTAAAACCCTTCCATCTACAATTTTACACCAAACTCAGTTTTTAACGTTGTTTCAAGCAAAAAAAAGAACATGTTTACATTTTTTGACTGATTAGGTCAAGGGGCCAAAAGTTATAGAGAGATCAAAATGTGGTTGATAGGCACACCCCAAACTTTAATCAGCTTTTTACTCAAAAATAATTCAGGCTACAGCCTTGTGGTAGGCAACCAAAGAAAGTTACACCTTAACAAAGTTTTTGACCTTGGGGTGAAATCCTCCCCCAAAAAATGTTTGACCCTTTCTGTGTTTCAACAGTTTCTCCGTCTTTTTGAGATCTTCAGTGTGTGTGCATAATAGGAAAATATGTTGTGCCTGTATGTTTGAGTAACAGTCTTCCATTTATGCAAAAATAGCACGGTAAAACCTTAAATGATAAGCCTTTAGAAATGATGCATAACTTGAATGTAGGCTGTGTCTAAAATTGGGGCAAATGGAGATGCTCCATGTGAGGAACAGATGCTATTGAAAGTGAGAGATTTTGGGGTTATTTTCTGAAAAATTCTATTACAGTTCTACCCTGTTATGACACAACCTTTTATAGTGCTGAATCAGTTATAACATAGTAAGGTTGTGGCTCCCATTTCCCCCATAATGCAATTTTGCACCCAAACGTTGGGTGAGCGTTCCAGATATACAGGATGAAGCATGGCAGACAGCAAAAAATGAAAATCTTTCTCTGATAAAATGAACTTGATGTGGCAGACAGAGTAAGAAAATGTGAAACTCAAGCAGCAGTTTCAAAAGATATACATGTTGCAGAATCTACATTGCGTGGATGGCTAAAAGACGAAGAAAAACTAAGAGCTTTTCTTGATAAGACTGACTCCAAAGAGGGCTGCACTAAAGAGTGAGACAAGCTGCTGTGTGAATGTGCTGCTGGGAGAGTGTGCTGCTGTGTGAATGTGCTGCTGTGAGAATGTGCTGCTGTGTGAATGTGCTGCTGTGAGAATGTGCTGCCGTGTGAATGTGCTGCTGGGAGAGTGTTCTGCTGGGAGAGTGTTCTGCTGGGAGAATGTGCTGCTGTGTGAATGTGCTGCTGGGAGAGTGTGCTGCTGTGTGAATGTGCTGCTGTGAGAATGTGCTGCTGTGTGAATGTGCTGCTGTGAGAATGTGCTGCCGTGTGAATGTGCTGCTGGGAGAGTGTTCTGCTGGGAGAGTGTTCTGCTGTGAGAATGTGCTGCTTTGTGAATGTGCTGCTGTAAGAATGTGCTGCTGTGAGAGTGTGCTGCTGTGTGAATGTGCTGCTGTGTGAATGTGCTGCTGTGTGAATGTGAATGTGCTGCTGTGTGAATGTGCTGCTGTGAGGGTGCAGGGCTGTTTGTTATTTTTGATGTGGCCCAGGCTAACAGAGGCTGGGAATAATCGATCCCAATAAATCGTGGATTTGGGTACCTGCAAATTGTGTGTTTCTCTTTCCTTCATTTTCCACCATATGCTACAATATTCATTTGGCTTGTGGGAGTTGTAAATCATTTCGGGAACAAAGATGCCAATATTAGTTGTGGCAGAACACAAATAATTACTAATTATGGACCCCGACAACTGCATTATATTATACTGTATTTTGTGTTATGAACACTTGAAGAGACATTTGGTAGATTTAACACTTTAATACCTCTATCTCCATTAAAAACTAAATTGGTAAAGTCATTATAGGTTTGCATGAGATAATACCTATCAAAAAAATATATAGATTCCCCATAATTTTACCGTGTCTGTTTGTGCAATCATACATTTATTTGTAAAAATTGTAACTGGAATGGGCAAAGGGAATTGCATGAAATAACCCAGAGTATTCATAAACCCCAAGACCAGGACATTCATTGCCACTTAAAAAGCCATGTAAAGAGCCACTTAACTGGTTTGTTTAATGGTGATACATCTGTACAATGCAGTTTCAGCTGGCTGTAGTTTATCTTCACCCACTGTAATCTTGGGGGGAAAGAAATGTGCCTTTTCACTACCTTTTAAAATGATGTGAATTGATATCATTTAAAATCTTACCTATAATTACAGTACAGCAACATTCTTGCCAGATCTTATTTTTTTGATGATTGTTATAGTGAAGTTTAAATCAAAGATATCTCCTTTTTGTCCTCCAGCAACCTGGCTTTGTATTCTTGTCTGTACTGTAATTTTATAATTGAAAATGTTATTCTTAATGGTCAGTTGAGAGAAGTTATCACTTCCTTACTTTAAAGAAGTCTGTGGTGTTCCTCAATGTGTTCTTTTATAATAGTAGTTATTTTTTAGTTTAACTGCTTTTTTTAAATTTTATTTGAACACATATTCCTAACATTTTGTTCAGAATAAATTGCCCAGTATGTCTTGGTAAAGATTGTGGTTTATTTGTTGATTTTAATCATAATGTATAATTTCAACTGCAGTCAGTAGGGCTGTGTTCAAAGGTTCGAAGGTTTGTTCGCTAGCCAGGAATTCGAAGGTAGTTCTGAGCCTTCAAAGGTTCGTCAAATGGTTTACACACACTGTCAGGTGTTTTATTTTTTTTTTGAGAATGTGTGAAAACTATAAATCACACATTAAGGGGGGGTGTTGTCAATATAGCTGCAGCGTAAATAATTGCGGATGCAAAATTGCATTGCGGATGTAAATAATTGCGGATGCCAGATTGCATTGCAGCCAGGCAAATATTTTGTTCTGCGCCCTATGTATTTATTTTTTAGCAATGCAAATTACTCAACACACTCAAATAAGCGGCTGCACCTGCAGAGTTAGGAGTACAGAGAGCAGTAGTCACTGTATGACGTTTGTGGAGCACGAAAATACAAAGCAAAATAAATGTCAGAGGAAGGGCAGCAAAGTCCTCTTGGCGCACTGAAAATAAAAGATTTCTGAAAAGAAGCTGAGAATCCTTACGGTTGAAGTAATTTGGAAAAGCCTCAGCCAACATCAGTTATGCTAGTGTCCTTAGGAAATAATATGTATTGGCCTGCCCTTTTTAGCATGACATCCATAAATTTGCCTCGCACTCTGGAAAAGGTAGATTGGGCTATTCCTCCAGACATTTCAACTGTGGTCTGAAAGGAACCAAAGGCTAAGTAGTGCAGTCCCTAGATTGACACAGGGGTCTACCTCACCCCCCCCTCAATTCAGCTATGAGGTCAAAGATGACCTGCGGAGTGAGACAATATTCTTTAGCGCCACATCCTCCAGCATCCCAAACAAAGAGACCCTGGGAATGAATATGCAGGGTCTTCTTTGTCTTGTCATTCTCCTCCAAATGTGTTCCTGTTTCACCTCAACAAGAGCCAAGTGTCACCGCATCAGGAAGTGTACCACAGAAGCCACCCTGAAGCCAATGACAGGCCTCAGGTGTGTGCTTTTATACAGCTCTTTGTTACTTGCTTCTACAATGGTTTGCACCTTGTAAGCAGAGGTGTAAAGTTTTTGAAAGATCACCAATTCCCTAAGTGCGGCAAAATCCTTACATCACATTATAATGTTTGCACTTGCTTAGTATCTACCTGCATGTTGTTGATGGAGATTTTAGTGATGGTTTTCTTGCGTGTAATTGGAAAATCACCAAACTGCTATCCAGTATATATTGGCTGTTCAAAGATACGCCAGCTAGGAGGGAAGATTATAGATTACAGGTAACTAGAAAATGTTCCGGTAGCAGAGAGCCCTTGACATTTGGCCTAATGTCGTTAAGTATGTGTCACAGAGACGGCCAAAGTGGGCAGCGTCAGAACCAGCAAAGGAATACACACAGACAGGACAGATGAAATGAAACAATGATGGCGCCTGCTTGCGCCGGTTTATTGCAAAATAAAAGGGTTGAACAAACAGAAACAGGACACGGCACACTACGCCAAAATAACAGAGACAAACAAAAACGGACTATACTTAACAAAACGGTGCACGGACAGAGACACTGACAAACACGGTGAGTTTTGAATACACAAGTATCGTGCTGGTCGCACCAGCACGCAATAGCAATTGTTGTAAACGATTTCTCCTCCTCTCTCTCCCGTTCTCCACTCACCGAACACCCAACCGCGAGTGGGTGAAAACATGCTGCTTTTATGCAGCTGTAGCAAGACTCGATTGTTAATCAGTCATTCAATTGGAGTCACGGTACAACTGCACGTGAATTAATAAAGTGCAATTCCCTGTGCTCACATATTATTACTTTTTACTTGCACGTGAAGTGCTGTGCAATCCTCGTGCCTAAATACAATTATACATTTCTAAACACACGTGAAACACAGACCGGTTTATATCCCATGTACCAATGACTATACACCAACATTTAACACATCACATGCAACATATAACAGAAAAATGCACACAGGGGCGGGCACTATGTCACAGTATGTTAAACTGGTGAACGAAAAGAAGGGTGCTGATCCAAAAACAAAATCCTTTGAAATAGCGATGTACAGTAACAACCTGGTTACTACTGAAATCTTGTTTTTTCTGTCTGTCGCTAAACAGATCACACCATTACTTACTGCCTACCAGATTGATAAACCTATGCTGCCTTTCCTTAGCGATGATAGGAAACATGTTACTAGAAGACTGAATCAAAGATTTGTTTGATGTGATGTTTCTAAAGAAGCCACAACGGCTGTTAAGCCTATGAAAGTGGATCTAGTGAAAAATAAACATTTCTGTGACCTCAGAAAGGTGGAAGTGGGCCTTGTGGGAGACAATGTTTTAAAAGGTATTTTAAAAAGTGTTAACAGCCAAAAAAGTCAGTGAAGTGCTTGAATTTAAAATGCATTGCGGAACTACGCTGGCTAAGATTGTGAATAAATTAATGGAGAAATTGCCAATCAAATATGCTCTTGTGAGAATCATGTCTGCCATAGATCTAAGGCTTATGTCCTCTGCTAGAGATAAGTGCTGCAAAAAATTTGAAGAAAATTTTGAAGATTTTAGTGGATGCCTAAAGAGTAAGTGTGACAGTATACTTCACCAGTTTGGAGAGTTTATGGAAGTGACAATGACTGAGTCTCCTGCAAGATTCAAAGACTATGAAATGAATGACAGAGTTGATGTCCTTCTGTATAAAAACATGGCCAATAACACTGTGTAACAATTTTTTGGCAAATGTGTGTCTTTTTGTTCACATAAAGTCAGAAAAAAACAACATATGAATCCAAATTAACATGTATTTATACTAAAGTAATACAAAAATGACTACAAAAGATTTAGAAGTGAGTAGTTTTTCGAGATTTATGATTATACTGTATTTGCAATTCAATATGTTAACGTAACATTCCACAGGTTTCATTCGACTTTATGAATCAAAATTAGTTACTCTTATTGGGTGATACAAAACGTTTGGCCATAGCTGTAGAATTGGAGACCTTGGTCTGATATGTGACCTGGCTGAGATTTTGGTCAAGCAGTCTGTTTTTCTGTTGTTTACAGTCTGTGGGTCAATATATCTACACATTTTTTAGCATTTAGCGGTAACACTTTTAAATGTAATGTAACAATTGCAATTTTTTTCAGATAGGGGGAAGGGAAGGCAGCGGCAAGCCATCCTAGGAGAGCACCCATCTTCCTATGGTGACAATGGGTATGGTGAGTTTCACATAAGCTCCTACTGTTTCCAACAAGCAATACAACTGCCTCTGGGAGCACTTCATGTGCCACATCCCACTTGCTCCCTTAGAGTATCAGAACTGTTAAAAAACAAGTATACCAGCAATATACACCTTCATTAATAATATACACCTTCCTTAATAATATACACCTTCCTTAATAATATTAGGTTTCGTACGGGTGCTTAAACACAGAATCTCCTCAGGGTTGGGGCTGCTCAAAAAGGAGGAATGTAAAAGTAAGAACTGAAAAGAAATAACAATTGCTACTAATTAAACCAGCACAAAACTTGTTTGTTTGTTTATTTTGGCCACTGTCCAGTTTTGTTTGTAAACCTCAGAGCGTCTGGAGTGCCCTGCGCTAAGGTCAGTATTGCAGTTGTCTCCAGTGCCACCAATACAGCATTGGGAGCTTTTAGGGATGGTTTTCGTGGGTGTAGTTGGTAAATTACCGAAGTGCCATCCAGTATTTTTTGGCTGTTCAAAGATACCGCAGCTAGGAGGGAAGATTATAGCGGTCACAAGTAGTGAACATTTTCCTTTGAAATTGTCAGCAGAGGTGAGTAGAAAATGTTCTGGTAGCAGAGAGCCCTTGACATTTGGCCTAATGTCATTAAGTATATTAAACTGGTGAACGAAAAGAAGTGTGCTGATCCAAAAACAAAATCCTTTGAAATAGCGATGTACAGTAACAACCTGGTTACTGCTGAAATCTTTATTTTTATGTCTGTTGCTAAACATATCACACCATTGCTTACTGCCTACCAGACTGATAAACCTATGGTGCCTCTCTTTAGCAATGATATGCAACATGTTACTAGAGGAATGAATCAAAGATTTGTTTGATGTGATGTTTCTAAAGAAGCCTCAATGGCTGTTAAGTCTATGAAAGTGGATCCAGTGAAAAAAGAACATTTCTGTGACCTCGGAAAGGTAGAAGTGGGCCTTGTGGGAGACAGTGTTTTAAAAGATGTGTTACAGCCAAAAAAGTCAGTGAACTTAAAGTGCTTGAATTTAAAATGCAATGCGGAACTACACTGACAATCAAATATGCTTTTGTGAGAATCATGTCTGCCATAGATCTAAGGCTTATGTCCTTTGCTAAAGATAAGTGCTGCAAAAATTTGATGACATTTTTAAGATCTTGGTGGATGTCAAAAGAGTAAGTGTGACGATATACTTCACCAGTTCAGAGAGTTTATGGAAGTGACAATGACTGCGTCTCCTGCAAGATTATGAAATGAATGGCATAGTTGATGCCCTTCTGTATGAACACATGGCCAATAATCCATATTTTACAGATCTGAGGGTTTTAGGTGATTAAGGAGCTTGAAGTTGAAAACCTGCAGGAGGAATCATTAGTATCGCAACGAATTATCCTCGATCACATTGAGTCAGTTTGTGGAATACTAAATGTGCAAATCACAATACAGCTTTGGCACTTTGCGTCTGGTGCTGGACAAAAGTAAAGGACACATCTTGAAGAAGGAAAGAAAAAAGGAGCAGCCATGTCAGAAATGAAAATGGGTGATGGATGTGATAGAGAATCTCAAAAAAGAAAAGGAGAATGGAAACAGACATTGCCGGTCTAGTAAAATGGGCTGTTGAATTTGCTAGGAAAGAAGAATCAACAGGACACTTGACATGAATGAATAAATCCAACAGCATGAGGAGAACTGCTAAAGAAAAAGAGCGAGACCTCTCTTCCCTTCAGGATAAAATTGATTAACTTCTGCAAACATAGCAAAATGTCAGGTAAGATTGTCAGTTTTTTTTTGTTTTTTTATCGAATATACAAGTCTGCACTTTTAGTTACAGCATTGAAATAACAAAATATGAGCCGTATTCATCATGGTTTCCTTTAGATGCCTGCAAGATATTTTTTTGTAAATTATAGAGGGTGCTAACCAAAATAAAATATAATTTTATAATCAGAGTTTTATAATAATAGTTATATTTGTTAACTGCGTATACAATTAAAAACATACATGCAAAAATAAATATGAGTAATTTAATACGCTCCTAATGGTTGTTTTGGCAGTTTTGTGACGATTTTGTGTGTCAAAGTGTTAATGTTGTTTCTTGGACGATATGACAGTTTATGAACAACTGATATTTTTTCTGTTGCTGCCATTATAGTTTTAGTTATTGTGATACAGCAGGGGTAACTGCAGTTGCAGTTTTGACTGAAAACGCTTGTGCATCGTAGCGTGACATTTATTTTTTGGTCCTGGAAATGTATAATGTGTGTGGTCATGGAAAGTGCATGAAAGTCAATGGTTTAACTTGGGAAAAATGGCGTACAAACCCTGTTGGAGGAGTACTGTGTCTTCTGTTATTCTTAAGGGAATACTTCTCTGTCTCAGATTTTACTTAGGTAGTGTTTTCATTCCTTTAGCAGGTTTTACCAGTATAGTTTTACTCACTAAGATCTGAGTGTCTCATTTTCAGTGAGGACCCAGGAGAATAACTCGGTCTAACTCCTCAAAATGTATATGCAATGTGTTCTGGAAGCCAAATGAAATGGTTTGGTAGTTAGGTGTTTATAAGCGCTGTTATTAAAATAAAGAACTAGAAGCTTACAGTTTGTGGTAAGGATGTGTTTGGAAAAGTTACTGGTAGAAGAAGTAATTATATTACCAGTTCTTGGCTAAATAAAAGATCACAGAACGAGGAGATTTTCGGGAACTTCAGAAATATAATTGTGAGCACAGGTCATGTTTGAAGGTGCTACAGGATCATTGTGACTGTTGAACAGACCTAGATTTAAACAGGTTTTTTTCATCCATCCTGGATTCGCTTGTCCAAATGCCAGTTCAGCCCGTCCTTGTTGCATTGCAGATTCACTGCTTGGGGCAGCTGATTGATGTTGTTTCACATTTCATCAACAGTTGTTGTTTGTCATCCCTCTAGTTTTAAAGAGAAAATGCATTCCCTTTATATATGAGTAAAGCCAAGCTATCTCTGAAGAATCAATCTAGATTTCATTAGAAATTTCCTCTAGCCCCTTCCTCTTCACCATTTGGCATTCCTATACATTTCTATTTAAATTGTAACCTTGTAAATTTCTTCATATTTCATATACTCCACCCCCAAAAAATTATGTAGGACAATTTGGTCAAGTCTTAACCCCCTTCAATCTAAATATCCCGGCGTCTTGAGCTTTAACAACCAAGAAATGCTCTCTTGTTTGTTGCTTCATAGTACTGACTATTAAGGAGCTATCAGACTTTCACACTTTGATGCAAGGTCAGGTGGCGTTGGCAGGAAATCCTTCTGTGTAAGGACTGTTAACATCCCTGCAATAGAAGTGCAAGTCTCAGTAAAACATATTAGAAATTAATACAAAGTTAAAAGGAATAACATTAGAATAAATCCCAGCCTGTTTGAGAAAAGCGGCTTTTCAATTTTCAGGAATGGTATTTGAGAGGCTTCTTTTATTTACAGTACATGCTAATTGTATTCTCTTGCTGACACTATTTATCATTATTTATACTAAGTAGGTGGGCCATTAGATTTGCTCATGTTCTTCGAAAGACAGCTATTCTCGACAACTATGTTCTGAACTGGATCCTACTTTTAATTCAGATGTGTTGTTTTAAAATGATTTGTATAGAAACTTCTTGAATGGTGAGGAACATGTGGAATAATTGTTGCATAGATAATTGTTCCACCATCGTGGAAAAATAGAATCAGTTTCACCAGTGACAACCGTATTGAAATGAACTCAAATAAACAGATGAGGTTTTTGAGCAACTTAGTGAACCATTAATGCTATATCTTAAGAATTGTTTAAAATTACACATTCATTGTTTGTTTTTTTGTTTGTTTGCTTGCTTTTTTATGACATTTGCAATCATTCTAAGTGGTTGATTTTTCAAGTACTCAAGTATGACGTATTCCCTTTTTGATATAAAGTAGTATGATCAGGTGCTTTGGCTGAGTTTCGGAGTAGTTCTTAATTTCTGGTTGACAGTTTCACCAGAGAGGGGTTAAATACAGGCAAGTTTCTGTACAGTAGCAACAGCCAGTGCATTTAATAGATAGTGTAGCTACTGTCTAGCAGTTAAGTAAATGGTGCTGGCTGTTATACAGGCGTTTTGGTGGTTCTACCCTGTGGCGCATGGCTATGGTAAAAGACAATCTAGCAACTTAAACTGAAGTGCTGTTCCTGAGCTTGGATGAAAACACCTTACTACATATATACTATATAAAAAAGTGAATAAATCACAGTATATAAGTTACTTCAAAAAACCACTCATAGCATTACAAATATCATAAAATGGTAAGATGAAATTATGCACCTTGTCAGCAAGAATGCCTTATAAAATATTTACTCAACTGGTGAAGGAAGGTGTCCTGCTTGGACCAAGCTCCTTGGCTTTGTAAATGAAAATAAAAAAGATATATTACTCTCAATACCACATTGTGTTCAATCAGTTCCCTAGGAAATTAATTAAACTGTTTGAATATAATGGGGCTAGTATTGTTCAGTGATATGAATTGTTATTACTTGTTGACAAAATAAACTATGAGTGAGTCAATTCGATTTACAAGTTCCACATGTGGTTTATCAGTGTCGGCAGAAAACTGGATGAACTTGAAAACAAGGTTCCTCATAACGTTGTTTTCACTTATTTAGATAAATGGTAGGTGTCTCAGTTGTGTTGCATCAGTAGGCTTTAATTTGGGGTTATCTGTAAAAAAAAAACAAAACAAACAAAAAAAACCTTGTAGGTTATTACTGCAATATTTCATCTGTGCCATTTGCAGGAATTCTTTTGTTTAAAACCTTTGCTCCTGAGAAGACTGAAGCAAAACAGTGTTTTAATCAAGTTTGCTAACCAAAAACTGTACTTTTGAAGTCAGGCTTGAAATGTGCAGTAGTGCCTTTTCAAAACTGTGGGTCTGATCACAGTCTAGGAACTCATCTGTTTATAGCCACAACTAATGGCTGCTTGTAACCAGGATCCTGTTAATCCTTACACAATAATTTAATGTATATAACAGATTGAAACAATTATAGGTTTAGATACACACTAGTATCTTACTGTATTGCCAAATATAGTGAGTGGTACTTTTTGTTGGAAGTGATTTATGAAAGACAAAGGGAAAGGCCACCATAGTACAGTGATGAAAACAAACTCTTGCCCTAGATGTTTTAAAACTTAAAATGATATATATCAGCCAAATTACATCGGCATCTGCAGGACCACAGATACACATCCAGCTGGAAACTAGATTTGGCTGAATCCTTAAAAATGAGATTTATTACTTTGTTTACCAGTGCATTCTAAAAATGTGAACACGGCAACAAAACATACATTTCATATTAATCACGTTAAGTCTTATATTGTTTGCATTTTGTATTTATCTATTTATTTATGTATATATTTGGCCATGTGGCAAAGTTAACTCTCCTTATCATGCTTCTTCTATATTGGCTTGACAATTATCACAGCTGAGTGCTGCCAATTACCACATCAATATACAAAAATAATCATAAAAATGATGACTGCAAATGACTACGTCAACATGCAATATTTCATGCAGCCATATCTTTTAGCATGAAATTATATCTCTGTAAATTAAAAAGCTCTGATAATGAAAACCAAACTACCCTAACTAAGGACGGCTTCCATTAAACAAATTCAATTGCAAAACTAAATATTTAGTGTTTGTGTCAGTATTAGTAAGTGATTGCATGGCATGTTTTCACTGTTTGGATACAAATAAATATAGACTGTCAACCTGGAAATTGCACTAAAAAGGAAAGTCTCACAATTGTCATTTTTGGTGTGTGCCCTGGAACAGGGGCATCGGAGCCAGTGGGGGCAAGAGGGGCCGTGGCCCTCGTACTTTTTGACAAAAGGGCCCCGCATATTTCTTCCCTTGATGTTGAATTTGGATTCTCACTCACACCTCACCACTGTCAAAATTGTGTATATAACCATTTTGGAAAGTAACCAAAAATAATAATTTCATATAAAATAAGCAAAAATTAAATTAATAAAATCCTTAGTTATTATTATTAGTAGTAATAATAGTTGTAGTAGTAGTTGTTGTTGTTGTTGCTGTTGTTGCAAACTTTAAGTAACCAGTAGACTTTAAATATATAACCTGCTTCAATATTTGACATAGTTGTTATATTGCATTAATTTATATGAAGAAATATTCTATTCAAATTACTTATTTATATTCTTTAAACATATCCTTACTTAATTAAGGACATATCCCCTTTTTTATGTCCAGAGACCAAAAGCTATCAAAATATAAATACTGGTTTCCTTAATCCTAAAGTCAAAGCAGCTTATCAAGTCTCCTCCAATTCCCTGCTATGCCATCAGTATAACTGATAGCATGGAGCTCTGGAGTTAATGGCCTGCAGAGGCAAAGGTATCTGGAAGGCATACTCAAGGTCAGCATGCTGTAATCCTCCACAAGCAGAAATGCTTACAGTGTAAAAAGCCCCTATGCAATTATCATTCATGTCCATCTCTGCAATCTTGATTAGCATTTATAGAGGGGGTCTTTGAGTGTCCTGGGAAACCCGAGCTGCCAAAGAAAAGCATGTGTGCACACTAGCTTCGAGAGAAGCCCTGGTCCATTGGGGTGATATTTTGCGTATTTTATTGCATTTGTGAAGGAGAGACTTGGAAGAAGACAAATAAAAAAGTACTAGAGATGGTCAGCTTCCTGCATAACACAGTGTGGTATTGACAGTTCAATCATGTAATGTGTTTGGTCTTATATTTACACACATTTTTATTTAGGGAATATCTTTTTAGTTGACACATTCCCTAACATTGTATAATGTTAGTTTAAAGACATAAATAACATCTGGATCAAGTGTAAGCCAAGGACATTTTTAAAAAAAAAAAATGTTTTGCTTGCAAAGACCAGTCCTACCCAATGTACTGTAGTCAATGAGCAGGATTCATTAGTGCATGCCCCCACATCTGCTCTTTCCTTGTTTTCAAAGTTCCTGCAGTTTCGACAAACGATTGATAATTGTCATGCTCGAATATTAATCCTTGCCTGACCAATTACCTTTTGTGCAAATCGCACAAAATGTCTCTTCATGAGTAGTGTGATCGATCTGTTTGCATAAAGTGCCCAGGTAGGGAATCTTGTCGGCTTTTAAGGAGTTTGCTCCATTTTGTGGGGAATGGGATAAGTTCTGCTGAGACATGCTATCTTAGTCCACGTGTTGCAAAAAAATCATAATAATCATCTATTATTGGTTAACTGTGCAGTTTCCTACGATGCCCCTAAATCTTAGAAAAGGCATATAAAATAGACAAAAGACCATTATGTTTGACAGTTCTTTGTATTCGCATGTATAGTGAAGAGTGGAGGTCATGCTTCTGACAGGAAGAATGTAGCTGTTCCAGAACAAGTAAATGAACCCTCTGACTTTTTTTTTTCACAGGGGAATGTTGTTTTCAAGTAAACTGTTTGATAATGGCCAGTTACTGTATGTTTCTTCTGAAGATCAGTTCATTAGTGTATCATGATTGCCCCCTTCTGGTACAACAGCAGATATCAAACTCAGACAAGATACAAAGCATGCTGCAGATAGAAGATACAGTACTGTTTTCTATTGGTTATAGACAGAAGTTCCCCCCCAGAAAAGTTGTAGTTTGTGCAGATCAGTAAAAAAATTGAAACTGCCCAATTAAAAAAAAAAAAAAAAAAAAAAAAAAAAAATCTGTATTTTAAGACAGTGTTTTTACTGTGGTGCCCTTTATTTATTTATTTATTTATTATTGACAAAAATGTACCATTCAGTCTAAGATGTACAATACACAATAAAACACATTTCTTCAGGAGCTGTGCTAGTCATACGGTGCCTGAAATATAATTAAAAGGTTTGCATGTGTATTCTAAATGAAGTTATTTTTTCCCAGGTGAAAAGTGTGTTTAACATGACCACAAAGGAGGGAAGAAAGAGATCAATCGGCACTCTCGCTGCTGTTGGAAATGGAAATGGTGCTGCAGATGAGAGAGGAAAGAAATCCTACCTCTTAATTATGTCTCTGAATGGTGTTTGATAAAAAAAAAAAAAGACATATACTGTGAAAATGTGCTTGTGCCTGAATAGCTTTTCAGCGTATGTTGCCTTTCACGGACTGAAGAATATATCTGAAATGTAGCAGTAAGATTGTAAACCGATTCATGCGCCTCTTCATTGTACCGTTGGAACCATTCAAGAAAGCTGGATATGCTCACATTCCCCCAGATTACAAAATTGAAAAATATGAAATGTTATATTTTTTTTAAAATGTCGGCTCAGTCTTACATATTGACTTTGCCGTCAGCGATACATAAATATTTTTTGTGCTAGTAGAATTTCAATCAAATTACCAAAATACAAAACACTTTAAAGAGCAATATATACTATATATACTAAATATTATGAACCCACTTGCTCCAGATAGGTAGCAGATTACTTCATTTGTTTTAATTCTGAGATGTGCACAAAATGCTGAATGGGTTCTGCAATTTAACAACATCAAATCTGTATTTTGTGCAACAGGTATTTCCAGTTAATGTGATAACTTGTGCATGTCCCAAGGCAAACAGTAGGAAAGTAAATGAGTTGTATTGAAAACATCTAACATCTTCCTCTACTTTTGAAATTAAGCCTTGCATGTTCTCTCTGTGTACTTGTTAGTTTAGCATATCTTTCATGAGGAAGTTAATCACAATGTTCTCAATTTCAGTTTTACAAGCGTAGTTCTGTTGTGTTACAACATGGCTTATTAGCATGTTCTTAAATACATAAGTATCTTGTCTCTCTTGGCTTTGCACTTGGAAAAGCAGCTGATAGAACTACAGCTCTGAGAAAAGTAAGACTTTTTTCAAACACTGGTATTATAAATAGATGTCAAGTGGGCACAATGAGTGTCAGATTTCCTCTGTTTTAGCTTTTTTGAGGATTTTTGTTTTAACTATTGATGCATTGTTTTGTTTTCTAGGCGAAGAACAGAGCTATTCAATATTTGTACTACTTTGAGAGGTACCAGAACCAGAAAGTAAAGCAATTAAAGTACGACCTTTGAGAGACCTCTTTGAGTTGCTTAGGTTATGGAAACACTAATACCAATGCTTTCCCTGTGGCCATGTGTGTTTACAGCATGAGAAGTTTGTGTAGATACAGTATTGAGCTTTTTCAACACAACAGACCTGTGTACAGTTCTAGGACAGATTAACTGCGGACTGTTATTGCCGTATATTCTGGCAAAGATAACTCCACTCAGAACAGCAGACCAGTAAATGTATCTAATATTATAATATGTATATCTATGCCCATTTTAGATTTGTTTTTCAACTTAAGACTCCAGTTGATTAGTCTTTCTGTAAAGTTACCTTACTGTATAGCTTGTTAAACATAACTTGAACCAAGAGATCTGCAAAACTGAGCACTATCTCACATGTTTACCTGGGGTGTGTTTGGGGGCGGGGTTTGTTTTTATAACCTTGTTTTCATATTTTTTAAATAGTTTATCATTATATTAATTCCAAATTCAAGAGAACAACCATCAGGATGAAGAAGCAATGCTGTATTTATTACTCTATAATTTTGTGCAATGGAAGTGAACAAGAATAAATTATTTTTTAATAAGATGTGAAATAGACCACTTAAGCATCCAATAGTTCGGGAGAATGTGGTTTTAAAACAAGCAGTTTTTCTGTCTAAATTTACACTAGCTTATATCCTTATTAGTTTCAGCTTTCTCCAAGCGTGATGTCAGTGCTTAATGCAACGCACATAAACAAGATTAGATACTGTGGGGTAGATGTAAGGATATGTGCAAAGTGATTTGTGGGTGCAAAACCCACATAATGCTGCCATGAATCGCATTTAGCCGCTGTAAAGTCTGATTTTACCGGCCGCTAAAAATGTGCCGTATGTAAAGAACGGTGTTCATCTCGTGTTCTGCATCCACTGTAAAATTTGCACTTTGCCATCATTAATCCATTACAATTATATTGAAATGCATTCAAATGAAGGATTTTGCCTTGCACTTAGGCAATTGCTGACCCTCCAAAAACTTTACACCTCTTATACAAGGTGCAAACCATTGTAAAAGCAAGTAACTAAGAACTGTATAAAAGCACACACCTGCAGAGACCTGTCATTGGCTTCAGGATGGCTGCTGTGTTATACTTCCTGATGCGGTAACACATGGCTCTTGTTGAGGAGAGGCAGGAACACTTTTGTAGGAGAAGGGCAAGATGAAGAAGACCCTGCATATTCAATCCCAGGGTCACTTTGTTTGGGATGTCAGAGGATGTGGTGCTAAAACGTTATCTCTCACTCCGCAGGTCATCTTTGACCTACCATATTCCTTCGAATTTAAGACGCCCTCAAATTTACCACCCACAATTTGAGGAAAAAATAAAACGTCAAATAAACATGCATTTACAAAGATACAACCACAGTTACGCTGTTGTATCGTACAAAACTGACAGAGCTTGTTTATTGTGCTGCACACTGTATAATACTCTCTGTCGCACACATACCACCAATCACTCCACAGCATCAAGCAACAGCATTGAACTGTGGTATTGCTTGGCATGTCGAAAAATACTTTGGTCTGATCAGCATTTCCGATCTGTCCAAGCTGATACTGTTTGTTAGAAATGCTGAAATTGTAAACATTTAAATTCCTCAAGAGGCTTGGATTCTATTTTCTCAGCAGTAAGTCATGTTGCTGCTTGTGTATTCGTGCAGACACTTTTGTTGCGTTTTCTCAGCAGTCAGTCGCATTGCTGTTTGTGTATACGGGTAGTCATATCTTTTGTTGGCAATTTTTTAATACACGCATCCCTATACTGTACTCGAATTTAAGGCACAGGCTATTTTTGAGAACCAAAAAATTGTTAAAAAAGCCTATCTTAAATTTGAAGGAATATGGTAACAGCTGAATTGAGGGATGAGCTAGAACCCATTGTTTGAACTACACAACAGTAAAGAAAGGAATGAAGTTGCTGCAGAGAAGCAGCAGTCCAGCTGGACAATAAAACTTTTGGGAGGGGGGTGGGGGTGGGGATCTACAGAAAAAAATCTGGAGAAAAAAGCATAGCTTAAATTCCCCTGAGCTCGGCAAAGCTTTCTGAGCAGGATAGATTGCTGGTAAAAGTCTTTGAAAAATGACAACAGGTTGGCCTTTGCAAAAGATTTTGGGATCAAGCTCTCTCAATGGTGATGGAATTCAGCTGCATATAAATGATTCAGGCTGTCTAAAAACAGCATCCAGCTTTATGATAAAAGCAGTCTTACTAAGCTGCTTGCAGCAAGATTTCATGTGTGAAATGTTGCCTCTGCATCTGTGTTCCCTAGGACCCTGCTGTAAACAAGAGGATCCTGTTGATAAAGCATGTAGTGCTACTTTAATGTTGGAGTCTGAATCGATGTTTACAGCATTATTAGAATGGTTCAGGCATGAATACAGTGCATATGCAGATTAGTTATTTTCTGTCCTGTGAAAAATGGTAGGGGTTAATATGCTGTTAGCAAATGTAGAGAACAAAGTTATGGAATCCTGTCGATTTTGTACTGTTACATAAAAACAATGTTGCTCTTTTTCACAATAAACAGTAGAGGTTTTTGACTGTTTCCCTTATATAATTTGTAAGACATTTTAAAAGGTTCAGTCAGTCTTCCTCGGTACTGCTGGTGCTCCTGTTGAAAACTGACAGCTTGAGTCACCATTGTGTTTGTTTGAGAAAAAAATTAAAATAAAATCAATCCCTATCCTACAGGAATAAATAAATACATAATTCAGCACCTTTGGTGGATTGTTTTTATGGGGCTGAACAGTCAAATGTTGAACATATTTTAAAAATAAATGAATAACTGTTAATGTTTTTTATACTGTACATGTGATTATGAGTAATTAGTGATGTCTAAATATTTTGCCTGCTGTTGGTCCTCTCATAAATGAAACAAAATCTAGTGAAGCTGTATTGTGTGCAGGTATTGCATATTGACAGCAATACAAAAGGAAACTTGATTCACTAGAGGCTGTTGGTTTTTTAACCTGAACAGACACTTCAGCTCACCTCGCACTCATAAGGATGGGCCGGTCCCATAATTTCTTTATTAATACCATAACATACAACTCAGTTTTACATTTCCATCGATACCAGTGTTTTGTCAACAAAAAAGAAATGCAGTTTAAATCAACTGTCCTCAGAATCACTTTAGTATAAAAAAGAATAGCATTTTACAGCTGTACTGAATTCACCAAGTTGAATGTTTCATCTTTCTACCTGCATAAAATGTGCACGGTACGTAAAATTACAGCAGGTCAAACGCATATTAACTTGTGACTGTGTTATTGTGATTTAATGTCACACAGTTATTACAATTTATAAGTCTATTTGGACCATTTCTCCAGGATATGGACTGCATTGACAGATAGCTGTCATTACTATGTGCAAACTAATTGTTATGCTAAGGTTTCTGGATCAACAAATCTGCTCAATATTACAAGAGCCTTATTCCAGGGATTGGCAAAGCAGGTAATTATTCTTTTGGGCACTGAGAATATGTATATATTTTTAATGTTATTAAAAAAAAAATTGCTTTAACTTGAATACCACATATTCTAGGTAATACATTACATATATAGTATGGAGAGAAATAAAAACTTGGGAACCTGGGCTAGATTCTTGAAATTGCTTTTAATCTATTTTTGGAATGTAAAAGTTACCAAACCTGAAAATCTTTGACAGACATTGGCATTTTGATTTCACAGATTCCTGTGGCTGAGGTGATTCGTTTATTTACATTGTAATATGTGTGTAAATGTGCAGCCCCTAGGATCTACACAGTCCAATGCATACAAGAGTGTTGACAAGTTGTTTGTTTCTTAGATTTTCAAATAACAATTTCCTGCTGTTTTCTGGTGTAGCCAAAATCCCCAAACGCACACATGAGGGTTTTAATTAACTTTGCAACATTAAGCTTGTTCCACTTGCATAATGATACACAAAGATAAAAAAAGGAACAATCAATTTATATAACCATGCAAAAACCCATAAACAAAAGAACCAAGCGAAGAATAAACAGCTGCTTGTGGTGGAGTTTCAGAATGTGTGCGGGCCGCTGCCAATCATCAGAGGACGAGATCCCAGACACGAAGCTGTACTGTCCAATGTGGTGGTGGTGGGGGGGGTATTTTGACAGAAATTAAAAGCATTTGATCATTTTAATTGGTGTATGTTTTTAATAATAAGTTGGATTAAAAACATAAGAGTTCTCACTGGAACCGGATCCTTGATATTTGAATCTGGTTCGTCGGTTCCAAAGGAGGAACCGGTTTGCTCATCTGTAAATGAAACTACATGCCAGTACTCCTACAGTACCACGCGTAAAGCTATATTCCAGTTAATTACCCCTCATGTTCTGTTGTTGTGCACAAGCTTTTATTGAACAGCAATGATATATGGGGGGGTGGGAGTGGATTAAAATGTATGTAGGCGTTTGATTAATTTTGTGTGGCCAATTAATCGATTGCTATTTGGAGGCTTAACTGACAATCCTAGTGCACATGTATGGGATAATTAGGTCATGTTGCATTTAAACGACAGTGATTTATAGAGCGCTAAAATGGATACAGTGTATTTACGGATGGGGTGAAAGACTTTTCAATGACTCTAGTGTAGGCTTTCCAGTTGTTTCCCACAGCTGCACTGGTATGAGTCATCAAAGAGTGATGGTGATGAGGACTGGGATCAGTAATTGGTTCCAACATTAAAATCAGGTTGCATTTTAGTCTAGAGAAATGTAGCATAAAATATCATGCTTGAAATGTTTTTTTTGTTTGTTTTTTGCTGACTGAATATGGATTAAAAAAGCTTACCTATTATACTATATATATTATATATATATATTATATATATATATTATCTATAATATATACATCCTGGTAAGCTTTTTTAATCCATATTCAGTCAGGATATTGGGGGATATTGTTCACAGCTGCTGTGAGCTATGTCATTAGAGACCTACAAATGTCCCCTGGAAAATTGATTAATACTGTAACAATGCTGCTTATTTTGCCAAGGTATTCTGAAGCAGTCAGCAGAACTAAATGATAAATGATCTATTTCATGACTTGCAGCAAGATTTAAAAATAGTAAGTATAATGCGGTGGCAGTTTTTTTTTTTTTTTTTTTTTTTTATTCTTGCGGTTTGTGGTACTGTATATGTCTCTCTCTCTCTCTCTCTCTCTCTCTCTCTCTCTCTCTCTCTATATATATATATATATATATATATATATATATATGTTATATTAAACTCCTGTTAAATTCAAAATCTAAATCATCTGAAAATATTGAATAAAAAAAGCTGCATTCAAAATGTACTGCTTAAAGCAGCTTTGCCTACTCTAGTTTGGAGCAAGGCTCTCTTTAGAGTCATCACAGTGGTAAAAATAGTGACACAAGGTTTCATGTAAGTCACTTCTTTCAAAAACTCAGTAAGGATTCATATACGGGTGGTAAAACAGCATCATATAGTAATATATTTTTTATAGAACTTTACATTCACTACAGAGTTCATGGAATTAATACTCCAAAATACTACATAATCCTGTTTAAGAGTAGAGTATACTATTTGTATCTTAGAGTATATGCATTGTACATTAGGAGCACTCACTATGGCACCTCTATAACACTTTGCTGAAGGATTTTAAATATACCTGTAAAAGAATAACTTTTCTAGCATGAGCTGAAAAGATCTGTATAATCCATATTAGGAGAACTAGTATAAAGTATTTTTTTTAAAAAAAAAAATATATATATATATATATATATATATATATATATATATATATATATATATATATATATATATTTTTTTTTTTAACAACATATGTTGTACACTTTGGTCATAGGTCAGAAATTATTTTAGATTGTTATATACTTAAAAAAAAAATACCTATAGCAATATGTTTCCCATGACGTATTATTTACATGTCAAATTGGTAAAACACAATGCTGTCTGAAATATCACTTTTCAAATTCAGTTCAAAACTGTATTATGTAATTCACTTGATCTAGTTTGGTAGGACAATCATCTGGTAAAAAGTTACCATTTTCCAAGGACATTTAATTTAAATGATTTAATGACAAAGACTACTGACTGTGGGATATGTATTTTTATTACCGTCAATTTGAAAAAGTTTAGACAATTCTTCCCTGAACAGAAAGCCTGGAAAACACAGCATATTGGAGTCTTCTTCTGAGTAGTTCTTTACAGGCCCAGTCACTCATGAGAAGCTTGAGATCAGACTCCCAGGTGAGTGAAAGTGCAGTCTGAGTCTCATCTTTACAAACCACTTTTATCATGAAAAAAACTAAAAGATAAAAACTTTTTGGAAACTCTTAGGTGGGTGGGTGGAGGATGGTGGGTGGGTGGGGGTGGGGTGGGGGGGAATCTAGATGGTACCCCTCCCAGACTTACTGACTAAGATAGCTGACACATTGGGGTCATGTGACTTCAGTGCTCTGATGACAAACCATTTGAGATACTGACTTTATATCCAGTACCCAGTTGTATTCTGTGTTTCTATAGTTTATGTTGGATTGTGGGTATCAAAGAAGATTTAATTTTATTTTTACAGAGCAGTCAATCTTATATGCCATTCCACTTACATGCCCCTCGGATGCTTTAGTTTTGTTCACAAAAACCTCTTTCTGTTTATGTTAGATTTTTATCATGATTTTGTCATAGTTAATAGCAGAACTAGTGTAAGATTAATATTACTGTTTATCCTTATGTTTTATGCATTTCATCAGTGACTTCTTATTATTTTATTTTAATAATGTATTACAGAGAAAATGTTGTAATTACAGTTGTCTATAATTCATGTGCTGTCAATAGAAATTAGGTTGACTCAATGTATGATTAGTCATCTTGCTTTTCTCTTGTACTGGGTTATGTACTCCATTTTGTTAGAAAGTTATGTAATAGAACTTAAAATGGGAAAAGTCATTCAAATAATAAGCAAACTTTAATTGACAACAAGAATTGTTGTGAAACTTTTAGCATTGGGGCATGGTTTACTTTTTTAGTGTGGCTGCTAGAATAAGAAAGTAAGCAGGCATGAGAAATAGTTGGTAGTTTACTGTGACATGGATCGAATGATTATGGTGTTAGATCTCCTTCCCGACCTGTGAGGGCACCATGTAAAAGGAACGGAGTACCCTTAACTAAATGGCATGACAATTTATTCTTTAGGGTAGGTGGAAGTCAGTCATTTAGGAAGGGGACTGAGATACAGCACCTAAGCTGAATGACTCAGACTGGAGGATTGGAGGAGTGGATGCACTCGTTAACCTAGGGGTCATGAGCGAGGGTATAATAGGGGCAAAGTGAAAGTGAAATTTTCCTTTGTAAATGGTTAGATACAATCTAAAAGGAGACTGTGTTAATTGTTGAAACTTGTGAGTGTTCATCTTGTGTTTGTTAGTGTTTGTTGTAACTGTTGTCTGTCTTAACTAGACTACCACTAACACGACCAGGAGCTGTAGCGCAAGCCAGCATCAACCCGGACATCACTTTCACCCCTGCTTTTCACGGAGAACTGTATTACACCACTAGCAGTTATTCACTGTCACTGAAAACAGTGTTTGTGTTCAGTGTTTAGTATGGGTGTACGTATAAAACTGGACTTTTGGGTTACGGGTCAAACCCGGGGCTTACAATTACCGAGTGATACACGCCTCTGTATCACTCCAACATTATTATTTACAGGTGTTTGCCATGACTCGATTGCTAAATCAATCATTCAATTGGAGTCGCGGTACAACTGCACGTGAATTAATAAAGTGCAATTCCCTGTGCTCACATATTATTCCGTTTACTTGCACGTGAAGTGCTGTACAATCCTCGTGCCTAAATACAATTATACATTTTTAAACACACGTGAAACACAGACCCGTTTATATCCCGTGTACCAATGCCTATACACCAACATTTAACACACCACACGCAACATATAACAGAAAATACACACAGGGGCGGGCACTTTGTCACACTCACATATACAAAATGCATATAAGGGTATACTCAAGACTAGGACTGATTTGGAGTTTTCCCTATATTGTACTAACAGTCTGCTGGTTTGAGAAGCGGTCCAGTGTTGAAGTAATAAAACAGCTGTACTGTAGAAGGAATGATGCTTGGGGGAGAAAGTGTATCATAAAGTAACGCTAATATAATAAATGTGCTAAAACATCACTTCTCAGCTAGAAATCATGGCATCCAAACATCCAAGAGGCAGGGTGTGTGATTGGGTATAATCAAGGTAAATCACATACATACAAAAAAAAAAGTTCAGATTTCCATACGTTTCTGGAGATAACACCCACTATGCATCTATCTCCCATTGAAAAGAATTACTGGTCTAATTTTAATAACCCGCCACAAGTCCATAATTTGTGCTTGCTGTATTGACAGCATATATTTGCATTTGTATACCAAGAGGTAAATCTGCATCTTCTCATGCCCATTCCTGTATAACCCAATAACATGTATTTCAGTAAACCTAGCTGCTTGTGATATCCAAAGATGCACATATTCTTAAAAAACAGACCCCCCCTGGCAGTATGTTTAATGCATGCAAATATATGCTAAATATTGTTGCTCTAGGTTATCTTTCCTCCCAGGCTGCCTAGCCACAGACACTAATTGTATATTAAAAAAAAAAAAAAAAAAAGCATACAGCAGCTTTGTTTCTATCACAATGCAGAAGACCTTTATTACTTAAATAATAATAATAATAATAATAATAATAATAATAATAATAATAATAATAATAATAATAATAAGAATAATAATAAGAATAATAATAATAATTGTAGTGTTGGATTGCTGCCACCTGGTGGTGCTGTAGTTCAAATGTGGGTATTGTGACTTTTTTGAGATGATGCTTAAAAACCAAAAACATTTGCTATATATCTTCCCAACAGGACCAGAGGCCACATATGTGGTCATTTCATTTTTGCTACAGTACTAAATAAAATCTTCTGAATTTAGATTACCCTGTAAAGCAGATGTACAGTATAATAAGCAATCTTGTTGATTTTGATATACCCAGTATTCAATTCAGAATTCCCACGATACAGTATAATTTATTGCAGAAGTGTCTTTTAAAAAACTCAATCTGATTTGTGTACATTTTTATTTTGCATCGTCTTTGACAAATAAATAATTTTGTAGTGCACTGTTTTTTTTTTTAGGATGCACTCATCCCTAACAGCAATAAAGCAAGTTACACTACCTCATACAGTAGCCACAAAATGGAACGACACAGGTCTGCTATAATAACATTCTGCTGGTACTCCCATCTATCCCGCAGTGGCTGAGCTATGTGACTGAGCAACTAACTCTCAGGGCAGTGAAGCCCACAGGGGGAAACAGCTTGTCACAGGCCTGAAAAATCTCTGTGGCTGGCACTGCCTCAAGGAGACAAGGAAGTATTGTTACCTTCTAGGTAGAGACCAAACCCACAACCTTTCCAAACATACTGCCCTTAAATAGCGAAAGCAAGCGATGACTTTCGACACATCCTTTAAAAGACACTGTCTGAATGATATTCTGAAGTCTTGGACATTATGAGTAATTATGAGGAAAACAATTAGAATTCAAGTAGCCAAACGGTTCAGCTAATCCCATTGAGGAAAGCCTTCTTCGTAAATGTGATGTACAGTATTCATTAGTCAAAATCTTTGTCCGTTTGACTTTGTTCTAGTTTTACCTGAGAATGTAAGATGTGGTGTTCTGGAGGAACAGACTTATTATTGTGTAAATAACACCATTGCAAGGTACTGTACATGGCAGATGAATGCACAGAGTTGAAATAGTATTCTCATTATAAGTTTGATTAACCTCTCTGGTATGCAAGTTATGTTGGGGTGGTTTCACACCCGTGCAGTACAGGAGAAGCATTGATTGCTAGAGCTTTTTTTCTCTTTTTCTTTCTGTTGAATTTGTGTTCTATGAGGACTAAGTTATGAACAAGTTTAATTTTAAGAAGGTTTAAAATGTTTAAAAATGGCATATTAATGCTTAAATTAATATATTTTACATATATAATATATATATATAGATATATATTATATATATATATATATATATACACACACACACACACACACACACACACCCCTCACTATAACTAACCTGTTGGGGTCCAAGCCTTTTGTTTGTTGTATCGAGGGGTTCGTTATACTGAAAGGACAATCAAAATGAATGATAAACTGTTGGAATAAGTTAATGAGATGATATTGTATCTGCTCGTCTCATGTATGCAGTATTCTGCCTTTGCTTTATCCAGTTCAGTTCAGTTACTTAACTATACCCTTAATTGAACTGATAATTTGCTTAATTAGACCTTTTTACTTGTTTTCAGCTCTTAAACAGTTGTAGAGTTCAAATTAGTTATAATATTTTATAAGTAACTTGAACTGTATAATTGTTTAAGAGCTGAAAACAAGTAAAAAGATCTAATTAAGCAAATTATTAGTTCAACTGAGGGTCCAGTTAAGTCATTGAGAAAACATCATGTAAAAAAACTAATGTGCCTTGTACTTACTGCTTATTGTACTTTTTTTTTTTTTTTATGTTATCGTGTAGTAGTTATTCTGTTTTGCAGTCTTTTTAAAATATTCCAAAAATCTACAGTAAGTCTGGCCAAATGTAAGTTCCTTAACTGGTTTGATGCTTTTATTAAGTGTGCAGTAAGAGAGCTGAGTAAGGCTGAAGAGGACCTTTGAAAAACATCTTTGTGTAAAATGTGGGAAAAGGTTTTTGATAAAAACACCATTGAAATGACACCTTGTAAAGCAAAACGAATTACGCTATATATATATATATATTATATATATAATATATATATATATATTATATATATGCCTACAGATTTTCATTTACCTTCTCTTCATGGCTTATTTTCAAATGCCAACTTAGTGTCAAACACAGCAAGTCTCGTGGAGTAGTTGCTAGGAGGTGCAAACCAGTGTTATTAGCTACGCTGTTCTACTCAACAGTACTAGCACAGTTGCACCCAGTGTCTGATTGAGTGTTTGAAGTCATAGACGAAGTTACATGTTCATCAATAAGTACTCTGAAGTTAAAACACAACCAAGTAAATAAAATGTCAATGTACAGTATCTGTTGTTGTAGCCTAGGCACACACAACATGGTTGCCATGAACAGTTTCTATTCCAACAGTGACCACATGCAGTGGTATCCCTTTGTAATGAATGCAATTATGTATGAACTAATGTATGGTTTCCTATTGAACTTCAATCTGATTTATTTAAAGTAAACATCTATCCATGATCCATTCCAAACACCTCCATGTTTTCTTTAACTAAGGGATAAATAGCTTACCTGTAGATCAGACTAAAGTCACTTTATTTTAAATATGAAGTTATGTAAAACCCTGTTGTGTTAGCACAGCAGCATATTTTTTAGTTTAAAAGCCATAATTCCATTTTTTTTTTTGTTCACTGTTCATTACAGCATGCTTAGAATGCATGCTTTGTGCAATTCAGCTCAAATCACAGTATAATAAAGTTAAATAAACATTTCTGAGACCTATTTATTATACATTCAAAACAGTAATTAGAGAAGCAATGATTTAAGACAGCATTGATCTAAATCTAGGAAAAAGAGTACCCATAATAAACTTAAATACCAAAGTCTGTACTGTATAGCAAATTAGCAATATATATAAACTGTAGTTTTGTATTCCTGTCACACAGACGGCCGAAGTAGGCGGCGTCAGAACCAGGAAGAGGAATGAAATCCACAACAGACAGGATGAAATGAAATGATGAAGACGCATGTTGGCGCCGGTTTATTACAAAATAAAAGGTTTAAACAAACACAAACACAGGACACGGCACTCTACGCCAAAATAAATAGACAAACAAAAACAGACTAAACTTAACAAAACGGTGCACGGACAGACACTGACAAACACGGTGAGTTATAAATAAACAAGTATCGTGCTGGTCCCACCAGCACGCAATAGCAATTGATATATTTAAGTTTCTCCTTCTCTTGCTCCCGTTCTCCACTCACCGAACACCCCAACCGCGAGTATGTGACAACGTGCATCAATATATACTGTTGTGCTGGGATTCAATTACCAATTAATTATTCACTTGAATCCCAGCACGTGAATTAATAAAGTGCAATTCCCCGTGCTCACATATTACAACATTTTACTTGCACGTGAAGTGCTGTGCAATCCTCGTGCCTAAATACACATACACATTTTTAAACACTCGTGTTAAACAGACCCGTTTATATCCCGTGTACCAATGTCTATACACCAACATTTAAACACACCACACGCAACACATAACATACACAGGGGCGGGCACTTTGTCACAATTCCATAGAAATGTTGTACAATTAACAAACTAACAGTCAGGTTAGCAGCTTGTAGCAGGTGCTACTGATTTTACTATACTTAAGCACAACTGATCTGCACAATTAACAGGTGTGATAGATTTCAAGATCACAAACTTGTTGATTAATTGGTTATGCTTACCTTTTAAAAGCAGTGTGTTCCTTCATTATGCGATAATATACATTTACCCCTGTAGCTGTCTTCGTGCTTCTCTGTTCAGCGTTTGGTGAATTAGAGTAGGTTGGTTACATTCCACCTCTGCTCAGTGTGATTCTTTTACTTGGAGAATTATTTTTAATTGTGGTTCTATTTTAGTTCCCGTATCTATAGGGCGGGCCATCAGATGATTTGAGCGTGGACTCGCCTGAGGTAATTTTATTTGTTTAGGGGTATGTGTAGGGTGGGTTTAGGTATTTTAGAGATTGCTGCTCACCCGAGGTATTGTGACTTCTAATTGTATAGTAATACAATTGTGGAGTTTGTGAGGGGGGGTACACTCCCGATTTGCCTGGACAGTGATAGTCACAGGGTGTTTTGCTTTGGGTGGTGCACTGCGCTAAGCAAGTTATATTGTGTTATTTTTGGTTGATTTATGCATTTGGTTGTAATTGTTTTTAACTTGTGTTTGATTTAGTTGGGGGTTGTTCCCATTTTATAAATAAATTCTATTTCAAACTGTACCGACCCTTGTACTTTCATTTATTTGAAGGGTTCTTGTGTGGGGTTTTGTTCTCAAATTTTATTCTTAGGAGTTTCCCTCTCCTATGTACTAAAATGGGGTGGCGTAGTCCAGTATATCCATTGGGTGGTGCTCCAGTTTTATTTGGAATGGGTTTGCTGGGTTTTCTGTCAGTGCCCAGTTCAATGTGTTTTGAATTGTTTTCTTCTGCTTCATGTGGATAATAGCCTCATCTGACTAGCGGGTGCAGGGCTGTTGGGACAGCAGACAATCTGGCAACCTGGCTGATCCCTATTCTAAAAAAGAACTGCCCAAACATCCACACCTTCAAGAGTTGGCAACAAGCACCCTTCCAAGTGGCATACTGGAGGCATTATGAGTCACATTGTTGATTCATCTAGCACTAAATGCATGAAAGCTTATTTGGATTAGTCTCTTAGCATGTCATACAAATACTGTCAGCCATATAGAAGGTTTTAGGAATATTCTTTGTATAATGTAGCTCTTGTATTTCTTAGATAACCAAGACTTTTCTTATCTTCTATACAAATTTTATATACCTCTAAATAAATATATCTTCAGCATAATGAGAGGGACAGGTTGGTAATGCTAATAGGAGTTGAATTAAATGTATTTTAAGGTCTGATATATCACTCCTTTAAGATCATTAAAATTTAAATGGAATGATAAAAAAAGAAATAAGCTATTTAGGGAGCGGTATAAAGGATACTCTGTGCTGTGGTTATTCAATGAACCCTGTTTCTATAGCAAGGGCAATATAAGGAACATAAGTGTTTAATCCTAAATGAAACAGCTGAATTCTTAGAAACACTTTCATTTAATCAAGTTCCACATCTGCTCAGCAACACAGCGTAATTTGAATGCAAGATTCCAAAATGGAATGCAGCAAAATGCAATATAGCGTTGAATAGTAAAAAGTTATTCAACACTAGATCTTTCAACACTTCCAAAGTAGATGCCTTTGCAAATTTTATTATCAATGAGCCAGAAGACCAGGATTACTTTTCTAGACCTATTTATAGATACATAAAATACAATCTGGATTGAAAAAATGGCAATAAGTTTTGTGTGCCAAGTAGTAATCTAGCAATAAGTATTTTAGGCTACAAATAATGAAACCCTACATTTGGTGGATAATTGGTAAGATGTTTAAAAGACTGAATGTGGGGTAGGTTTAAAATCTCTGTATATAGAGAAAAGAATAACCTTGTAGATGCGTGAATGTGTTTTATACATTAATACCATGTTTTCAATAAGAAATACATTGTGTAGCCTGCCCTTCTGATAAGGGCAGGTTTGCACTAGCCTGTATTGCAAAGCAACCTATACCCATTTTTGTTCAGTATACAGTAGTACTTTCTTTTAGACATACATTGGAAATTCTGATTCAGAAAGGTGTGTTCAACTCTGGACCTTGGGAGCTATTGATCCAACCAAGGTCTAAATATTCATTTGAAATCTACAATGCTTTATAATGCACCTAGTCATAGGTGGTGATACTTAGTCATTCAAGCAGTCTGTTGTATTGACTTGAATTTAATTACATTAAAAAAAATGTAATTATTTATACATTTATGTTGTAAAGAAAAGGTACCGCAGATTTGAAAATGAAATTTAGACTCATGTGTAGGTGCTGTGCGTTTTCAGACTTCAATTTATTTTGACTATTTCAATTTTAGATTCTTTTAATTTCTTTATATTGTGATATTCTTTGAAAAACAAAAAAGTAACATTTATTTAAAGAATAAGAATGACATTGACAAAGCGCAGCTGTTCAGCCTGTTGTAAACAGGCCCAAATCACTTCCTATTATTTTTTTCTCCTTTGTGATGCTGTTTGGAACAGAGAATGATCAATGCTGACACATATTTGCCCCCCCAAGACTCTTTCTGAAATTATGCTTAGTGGCAATAGTCGCTGTAGTTAAATACAGTGACTGTGTACAGTTGGCTGCTAGCTAACAGAGGGCCACTCTATGTTTTTTCACTGTACATTTTACTCATAGCAATCCAAAGGTTTTCAATCGGACAGTGGACCCGTTCGCTGATTTTCTGCAAAGTTTCCAATTGTGACACACTGATGAAATGGACATGCATGTACTGTATGGTAGAAACACTATTTGGAACAAAAAGAAACAGCAATAAACCAAAAAACCATTGTAATGAATTACACATGTTTTATCCAAAGGACGTCTGTAGCACTTTCAATTACATTCAGTTTATAAATCGGTTTCATTGTGGGGAAGAGTGGCACCCTAACAAATAAACCATAAGCCAATGTAAATATCAAAAAGCCATTTATGTAATTTGCCATGCAGTCATTTCTATGCCCTGATTAATGCCAGGGGTTATTGTAAAGGTGGGTGTATGTACTGTAGATAAGGCTGCACATATGTCACACTTTAGTTTTGTGTAGTCAAATTCTTTCGACAGATAGTTCAGTTCTTTTAATAAACATCAATTTCTATGAAAATAACACAGTGTAGTAGTAACGGCCAGTTTTATTCTCAAAATCTATCCTACTATTCTATTGCAAATAAGGAAGGACACTGAAAAAATGCAAATAAAAACCAAAGAATACAAGCATGTATGTACTGGTATATGCTGGGTAATAAACAATCCAAAACATGTACGTTTTTGGTGTGAAAATACTTAACAATCCTTTGAGAAACAAATATGTATGTTTTATTTTAAAAATTAAATCAGGTGTACTTTTCAATAGCTGGACCGTAAATTGCTTCTATGGTCCATATTCAATAAAAGAAAGCACGTGGAATTAAAATATAAAACAAAACTGTTCACTTATTAAATAGTTTGTTGCTTCTTATATCATCTCTCACCTATGTTTTCATTAAACCTTTACTGAATGGTAACTAAGAGCAATAGACTTCCATTACCAAGAACCATAGACTTGCATATTCTTGTCTTTTAAGTGGATCCAGTATTGCTGTGTTGTTTTTGGTGCCCGATGCCTTTAAGAGGATTTCCATCTGCAAGTAGACATCACTGCATGGATTGTATAGAGCAGGGTAGCGATATAGGAAAACACCTGAAGACAGATGCAATAACACGTTTCATATTAAAACATTTAAAAAAAAAAAAAAAAAAAAAAAAAAAGTCTTTTCATCCTCATTCAAAATTTAGTGGAATATTTAATGACGCAGTTCAACAAACTAGCAACTGGATTCTTAGGTAAATGCCCTAAATGCAGAAACACTGGATTCTTTCCAATACTTTCTTGTCCTGTCCTCCGGTTGACTAGTGTGAAGGAATTCCAACTTTTAAATAATACAGTCCAGTCACAAATTAGTTTTTTTATTTTTCCCCTGA
Source organism: Polyodon spathula (assembly GCF_017654505.1). Classification (NCBI taxonomy): domain Eukaryota; kingdom Metazoa; phylum Chordata; class Actinopteri; order Acipenseriformes; family Polyodontidae; genus Polyodon; species Polyodon spathula. The sequence continues at coordinate 27,951,387 of NC_054538.1, forward strand.
ATGGAGTACCACATTTATTCCTAACCTAAACATTTGTATTGATACACTAGAGAAATACAGCTACCAAATACTTGTATTTTTCCCCTGTACTAACAAAATGTACTTTATACTAAATTTGTACTAAAAAAACTGATGAATTCTTTAACTCAAGGTTCATTGCCCCTTTAATTCAGGACCCAGAAATTAGTTTTTCTAGCGCTTACGTGCACTTTTAATAAACAGAAAGAAACAAAACAAACACCTAGCTCTTTCTCGAGCTCTAACTACTACACACAGGAACCTCACTAACACAGGACAGCTAAGCTGTTTACCTGTAACACCCAATGACAAAACAGTACACGCCAAAAAAAAGACTTTTTCACACTACCTTTTTGTTTTTGTTGAAATCACCATCAACGAGCTCCTCACACACCAGCAGCCCTGAACAGCCTGGCTGCTTTCTTTAAATACCCTGCACCTGGCTCTAATTTACAATGACAGCCAGGTGCAGGGGATAATTAACAATTAAACAATTGCCAATTAGCAAATCAACAGAACTAACTTTAAACAAAACGTACTTTTCCACCTGTTTTAGACAGGGAAGAATCTGTCTCTCTCCCTGCTACTTCACAATAAATATACTAAAATTAGTTTCTTTGTAAATCAAGTTTTTTAGATTACCCAACTTGATATTCTATAGTGTTTATCAGCATATTCATTTAGTGGAATACTTACTACTGCAGCTATGTCTTCCTGGTAGGACTGGAAAAGAATATCATCTCCTAAATTGACTTGACCCAAAACTGATGTAACATAGGCTAGTGCAACTGAAGCACTCAGGGAAAAGAAAGCTGCAAGCGCGTGGTAAGCCATGTCCTTAAAAAAGAGCACAGAACAGTGAGTCAAAAAAAACATTAAATACATCAGAACAAGTAAAGGCACAGGTAACTTTTGGACTTTTGAGTAGTTTACTACATTTGATTATTATTTTTTTAAAACATAATAATCTTTTAAGTATTCTGCTCCCCAAAATTAAGCAATGAAATACAGTAGAGGCCAATTCTTACCAACAAAAACATTTAAAACAACAGAATATGAATAGCAAATGGCAATCCGCCCCACAAAAGATGTATGTAATTTTGCCACTATTTCTGGATTTATAACAATAATAATTCTTCATCATTTCATTGGCATAACTTACCAGTGTTGCCCACATATAGCTATTCCGGATCACACCAATGATGAAGAGCAGCAGCCAGAGGAATGTAAATACGAAGCAGAACACCGACACAAACATCACCCACCCCTGAGGATTCATCATATACACATTTGTTGATGCCACAAGGATCCAAACAAGCCCACCAAAAACCTGTAAGACATTAAAAACCTTAGTATATGTGTATACATAAAGTGTTGCCTCTTATTAAAGCAGCTGTATAATACAGTGCCTAACAAAATAATAGCACACTCAAAATATGGGCCTAAGATTCAGTCAGGAAACATGTCATGGATTTATTAAAGCTTAGATTACATAACATTACACCATTGTACATATTTTCTCACTACATTCTTTGATGTTTGGCCTCGCCTTTTGAGGTACCCCTGCCCATAAATTAGCTTGCAGATAAGCTGACCATAGGGAACTGGGACGCCATGGGCAAGGGGGCAGGATAGATGCCCTCCCCGTTAGATGAAGCCAAAAAGCTGGTCAGGAGGTGAACGCTTGCAAAGCAGGGGCATAATGGATTGAGGTAAGATATACTGGAAATCCCTTCCTTGCCGATCATTGGACATATCGTTTATTGAATGACAAATAAGATACTAGCTGTTCAACTGAAATGATTTGTTCTGAGTTTTGGAAGCACATAAAATACGCTTGATGTTTACATGATTTGATCTAAAGTTAATAGTTTCACCATTTTGGCAACATTTTATCTAATATAGGTTTTAAATGCACATTTATGTGTTCAAAATTCTCCATGCCACTTCCATAAATTCCAAACTGCCTTCCAGTGAGGCACTATTAAATTAATCTATAAAGCTACATGTACTCCCTCTAGGTGTGTGCACAGATCTGAAGTCTGACCTCTGGGTTGTAGCCATAGTATCAAATCAAACACATTTTAATGATACATGTACATATGCTAATTGCAAATTGCATTAGATGCACACACTTTTTTGTTAATATAAAGGTCATTATTAAAGTTTAGCTTTTCTATGTATTATGCCATCTCAGTTTTTCAGTGCATTCTACTGGGATTCCTAAGGGTCCTTTTATATGACCTGCTTCTGTAAACGGCATCACAAATTATTTTCAAATTAAAATTACAAGATTTTCTACATTCTCCCACTAAATTTTAAACACCAAATGTGAGTCATGTTTGACTAGATTAAGAAAATACTAGGTTCATTTGAATAGCTCTTCTCATTTGCATCATGGATAGTAAGAGTTACTTGCAATGCTATAATCAAAGCTAAAGTTACTGTGTATTGCCCTCGATAGCATAATAATAAAACAAAATAAAATAGCATGTTTAAAAGTTTAAGGGAAATGACTATGTAGACTATCCAGTAGTGTTTTAATGATGGGTGAGCCTAAAAATACAGCATTTCATCATGAAGAGTTGCCTTTAGGGAGTTGATTTAAGGAGTGTCTTGCTATGGTAACAGTTGTTCACTGTATTCTCTAGTACTCATTACGAAATGTACAAGCTTCAGTGTAATCTGCTTCCCTGACATGAAGTCAGGAGAGAATGTGGGGTTTATATTGAGCAGATGCACTCCCCTGTCACACTCTCAATTTAATAGGTTAGTATTTTAATCGAATGCATGCCTTACAGTTCCAGGAAGTTACCCAGATAAACTGTTTTTCTTATTAATTATCCTCCCCTGTTGTGTAAATGCCCATTTGACTGTTAGGGTTATACTTCTTTTGTGGGTGAATGGTATATGTCAGACGCAGACAGCTACAGCTTCACGATTTGCTGTATAAAGGATGCATTGTGTCGCAGCCCTTTTTACAGTGCTCCAGTCATCTGTACTTTAAATACATACTGCATTTGTATAAATGTGCTGAGTTTATACCTCCTACAAGAGTTTTAAAAAATAATTGACGTTGTTGGTACATCTGTCCTCTCAACCAACAAAGAATTCAAAAGGGAGAATTTTATATACTGTATTATTTAGAGAGATTCATGTTCTTAATGGCAAAATAAAAGTTAGGTGTCAGAAACCATCCTGAATGAAAAAAAAGGCAGTATTTCATATTAATTTAATCATTTAATCCCTTCTGCTGTGTGAATTATTGAAATGATTATTTTTGGTATCACTTTTTTGATATTCTTCTTGTATAACTCTTCTTTGTTTAATAGAATCTACAGGTGAATTTCCATATCTCTGAGATTAACTTTTATTATTAAATATTGCAAACTTTGGCATGCTTTATTTAATTCAAATATATTTATGCACACTTGTAATTTCCAGTTCCTAATGAATTCCTATAAATCACTTATCAAATAAAATAAACAGATAACATGCATATATTCTATGGTATAGTTTGAAAAATAAATCAGAATCGAATATCGGAGATCTTCAACATCAATGTATGCTGCTAAAGATTCAGTTTCAAATCAATGTCTATTCATGAATAATTCCACACTTATTAACACCTACTAACAGCATGCTTTACATTTACTCTGTGCATATTCAATTGACTCAAATCAGATTATCAGCACAACAGCAATATATATGAACTAATTCTTAACACAGCACAAGCTTTCAAGACTGCAAATGTCCTATCATCAGATGAAAGTGGATGAGAAAGAAAAAAGACCATCTAAGTAATTGCTTTAATTCCTGTGCCTATACCTAAGCAACACAAATTTTGTGAGGATTTGTTGTTTTTGTATTTCTGCAGTCAAATAGCATATTGTTTATCATATTAAATCCACCATATGAATTGTTCTGACAAGTCAATCAAAAGTTGCATGAGTTTTCCTGGTAAATCTCTGTAAATGTATAAATAAGTATGGGAAAATCATGGTAAACAGATTTGTTACAATAGTAAACATTTTCAGTTTAAGGATCAGGTTAAGCCTGCTTCGTAGAGCCCCATAACCAGTAATATTTATATTATTGGTACTTACCTGTTTCATTTGCAACCTGCCACCTGGTGGCTACAGTATTTGTTGTATTGCTTTATATGGGTGTGGAATCCAAATGTTCTTTACAGAAACCAGACAACCCAAAACCCTTCCAAGACCTCCCTTTACAAACACGGCAAACATGCAAGAAAATACCGCATCCCCAGGAGAAAATAAACAATGTTGCGAAACCCAGGAAAGTGCAATCACATGAGACATACACTGTACTATCTCTGCTTTAGAGCTTGAAAGTGCTTAAGAGAAGGAGGTGTTCGCAATGGCTCCACCATATAAGCAGAAATACTCACCAGTTTGGGAAACTGAGGAGGCTTTCAAATGTGAATTCATTGACGTCTAGTTGCAGACACCTTAGTCTTTATAAATGTTTTTAAAACTACAGTATTACATCAAATATTATCAATCTGCTATATTTGAATTAAACATATGTTCAATCAGCTGGCCAAATGAGCAGTGTCAAAGATCTCCGATACTCGATTTTAACTTCTGCGTGGTTTGCTGAAGAATGTAATGGCATGGTAACCATTACAAAATTTTAAAAAAAAACTGAAATATGGGTAGTTTTATTACAATACTAATGTACTTATTGATGCTATAACCTCTGGTCATAATCTCAACAATAAATCAGTTAAGGTTTTTTTCAGGTTTTATTTTTGATGTCTATTCATGTTTTACTAAAATATATTGTCTTTAACCCAGGATTTGCATATCACAGGAAAGCAGAAGTGAGTAAACTCCTTATGAGAAGTGGGTAAACACTTTATTGCCCAAATTAAAAGCGGGTAAACACAGTTTACCTGCGCATACCCTTGACTACACCACTGCCAAGGGCTCTGGTACTTATTAGCAACAAAAACTTGCCCTGCATAAAATAAAATAAAAAACAGAAAAACTGGATTATAAGACGGCTTTATCATCTTGTAAGTCCCTTCTCATTATGTTAAATGCCCTCATCTGAGGTATTTAATGAGACAAGACGAGCCTTATCAGGTGGTAAAACCCTCTTTTTCGTGTTCTATTGCTTAAATAACTATTTGGTTAGGCTTAATCATTCATTGATAAATGTACAGGTTTTCAAATATTGAATGTATTTTTTCCCCCGCCATACCAAACCTATGGTGAGTGCTTGCTAAAGGCAAATCAGCATCATGTGCTGCTTCTGTTTTTACAAAAAAAAAAGTTGAACCATACATTATATTAACAAGCCTGCTGTCTACACTTGTTTTTTTTTTAATAAAAAAATGTATGTTGTTACTGTAACATCCCAAAAGAAACAAACTTATGAAGGGTTATTACAGTAAATAAATAAATACAAAATAAGTAACTCAAATTCAGATATTCACAAGAAATACTACTTACAAGTTCTGGGATGATGAGTAATTCAGGAAAAGTTTTAAATACACTGAGCCCACTGGGTAGGTTGCTCATTGGTTGGGCTGTTGTTGCCATCTCCTCTGCTTACTGTATTTGATGCCACCAAAATGTGAAGTGAACAGTTTGAAAAACAAGCCTTCCTTTTAAAGGAATATTAAAACTTGACAAACTAGCTTCTCAAGCTTTCCACAATTAACACACCCAGTAAAGCTAAAGACAGGGACCTGGATGTTTACTGTCTGCAATGAATCTTGGTTTCTTTAAGATGGCAGTGGTTAGGGGGATTGTTCTGTTTTTTGACAGCACGCATTTCAATTCTTTTGTTCTTTTGTTATTGTTTTTTAAAGCTATTGAACCAAGAACTGGAGGAATGTACAGGAGCTGGTAGGAGAGCATTCTCTTTGTCAAGTTCTGCTTGGATTTTGACGGACAACCACATTTTTAAGAGTAAAATATAACCATGAAACTTACATTTCTCTTCATCTAGCTACAACATTTAAAGTGTATGGTTTGTTTTCTGTGAGCAAACAAATTGAGTTTGGAGGGACGGCCTGATCTAGGCAGGGTCTTGGTGGTGCCATACACCTTCCACTTCTTAATAACCATCTTGACCATGCTCCAAGGGATATTCAAGGCCTTTGATATTTTTTCATACCCATCCCCTGATCTGTGCCTTTCAACAACGTTGTCCCGTAGTTCTTTTGAAAGTTCCTTGGTGCTCATGGTTGAGTCTCTGCTTTGAAATGCACTACCCAGCAGAGAGAACTTACAGGAACTGCTGAATATATCCTGAAATCATGTGAATCACTACAATTTAACACAGGTGGAGGCCACTTAACTTGGTGTGTGATTTAAGGAAATTGGTTACACCTAAGTTAATTTAGGATTGCTATTACAAGGAGGGTGTACACTTATCCAACCAACCTATTTCAGTTTTTATTTTCAATTAATTTTCTACAAATTTCTAGAATTTTTTTTTTCACTTCGTGGGGTGGGATGTGTAGATAAAAAAAAAAAAAAAAAAAATTAATTACAGGCTATAAGGCAACAAAAGGTGAAAATTTTGGAAGGGGGTGTAGACTTTCTATAGGCACTGATATATATATATATATATATATATATATATATATATATATATATATATATATATATACACACACACACAGGTCATGTGATCTTGTCCAGCCAAATCAGTGCACGTGAATTTATCCAAGCTCTCTCTACCTCTCGCGAGAGAGACTCTAGCTCTATATAATATATATGAATATAGAGGAGCACCTAATTTAAGTGCTGTGATTGGCCGGACGGATAGATTACATATAATACAGTATAATTGTCTTACCCCACGGCTATGACATCATAGACCAACTTACTTACCTGATCTATTAATATTACTGTGCCTTAATAGTAACTATTATTTAAACAGTGTTTCTGTAGGTAAAAATGTCAACATACAACTGAAACAGCATTTAAATCACTCAACAATCAGTTTTTTTCATCTCTGTTACTAAGAATTACAGAAAAAATTGGCAAATATACTGTGGTATTTATTTAGGCAGAGAACAGAACAAAGAAAACTCTGAGGCAAGCTATAACACTATTCAAAATCTATGTGAGAAATCAACAAGTCTCACTCAGCATGTAATATATTGTGTATGCAGCAGCTGCATCTACTTATTAAATTAAATAGCGCCTTATAAAATTGACTAGCGAACATGCAATATTTAAACTCGACACAACAGATACAACTCATCACTACCCTCTGATTTCAGAAACAAAACTAAAAAACAAAAACAAAACTAAAATCTCTGCCGACACAACCGTTGGTCTTTTAAACAAGGTTTGGTTCAGTATAAAATTCTATTGTGCTCGCTGCGGACGGGAAGGACTGCAGCACTGTGCAAACTGACACGGAAGTCGTTTAGTCCACATATCATCTAATGCTGGTTTACAATCTAGGAAAATTACACCAGCTACAAGCATCGGTGTGAAAACAACCTCATAAATTATTTGTCAGCTTCTCGAAAACTGCAAAGCCTGAATAGGATAATTTCTTACAAAAAAAACCACCACCACTCAGAAGACCCTCCCTTGAGTGCCAATGCAGTGCAGTGTTTGGCTGTTCCTTGAATCCTCCCTCAGAAGTGGAAAATCAGTCTGCTTTCAATTCACAAATGTCATTTCATCTAAAAAAAATTTTTACTATAAATGGCAATGTTCAATGTAATGTTCATGGCAAATAAAAAAAGTACAAAATGTTCCAATGACAGTCTTCAGGGACTATTTTTTCTTAGTGGAAGGATACACATTTATTTATTTATTTTTTCCATTTTATAAGCGAAATAACCTACTCCAGGGTGTGCGGCAAGACAATTCTTATCATACTTCCTGGATAGTTGAAGGACTCACCACACACCCAGGGCATGTGGTAAGAATTATCTTACCGCACACCCTGTCATGGGTTATTTCTTATATACCCCACCACCAGCCTGTCTCTTGGCATATACAATTATGTATAAGCACAAAAACTATGTACAAAAATAGATTTAAAACCATCAACTTCCAAAATACACTATTTTACTCATATGCAATACATTATTCAGTGATCCAGGACAGGTACAGTTAAGCAATTAAAACCTCAGTTTTGTAGTGTCTGCTTCCCTATCCATAGACTTAGCATTGGCCATGCCCCCGCTCTGAACTCTGTTGCCCCTGCTGTACAACCTGGGCTCAGATTTTAAGTGTTTTATTTTCTCTACAAACTCCTGTCTCCCCCCACAAATAACTGTTTATTCATTGTTTTTAGATGAAGACAAACCAATCTGTTTTCAAAAGTCAATACATGTTTTCAGTAATGGAATGGGGTTCTCTCCATTACAGTACCTTAACAAAAAGGCTGTAAAAAATTTAAGAACCAATTTAATATAAAACTGCCGGTCAGAATAAGAGGTCATTATTTTCAACATCTATTGAAAAATGTTTGGCAGCACAGTAGATGGTCAAGACACATGTGAGAAAAGCATCAATGAAATGGCTACAGAACAGTATCAAAGAATTGTGGAATACCAAAATCAATAATCAAACTGTACTGGAACACAAGGGGCAGAAATGACCAGAGTAACCAAAATAAATCCAACAACCAAGAAATTAAAAACAGGCATAATGGTGCACATACCTGTACATAGGCACCTGAACACAGAAGAGTTTCATGCATTTGAAATAGACAAGTGTTTTTTTTGTAAAGAATTATTGTATATTATAATGTACACTGCCTCAAGAGGATACAGCAAGGAATTATGTTTGCAAGTTGTATACTGTAGGTGCAAATAATTTATTGGGTACATGAGAGCAGTCAGATGTTCAATTTAGAAGTTAAGGACACTATTGGAATAAAGACTTGTACTAGAGACTGCATATCCCTTTTATACTTGACTCAGTTACCTCAACTATTTAGTTACATTGCTCTCCTTTTATATATTAAGGAAAGCAGAACAAGCATGGTTTAGGCTCTCAAAGTATATTCTTGTAACTATGGACACCAACTACAGTGTTATAGAAGGGTAGCACTGTTACTGCAGTGAAGATCTCATAGCCATACCCTTCTTTGCAACTAGCAATCCAAGTGTCTAAAACAAGAATGTTGGGCTTCAAACTTACACACAATTACATTTTTAGGAAATACATTTATTGTTTGACAAACCACACACATTATAATACACACATTTTGAACACAACAAATGCATCAGTATGACATTTAAAGCCTTTAAATCAACACTTCAAATTACAAATATGTGCTCATTAACAATTTAAAATATGGCAATAAAGCCAGTTGTCTACTTTGCAATGCTGCTGTAGAAAAAGACAAATCAAACTAAAGGGTGGCCCCTCTCAAGACAGGTCGTGTACCCCTGTTAAAATGTTGCCTTCCGACAACCCAAAATGGTTAATCTACAGGACTTGTTTTGATGTGGTCTTATTGTTCATGTTTAGAGAAAAAAAAAAAAAAAAAAAAAAAAAAAAGAAAAAACTTAAATCCCTGTGCACACTACTATACATAAATTCTGTAATACAATTTCAAATACAGAAAGATAATGTATACAGTACACAGACAGCTGGTGGAAGCATCTTCCATGTTATATTGAATTTGGTTCACAATAAGACTTTGGTTTGAATTAGATCAATGGAGGAGCCATCATACTGTTATAAACTCTAGCTCCAAGTGTGTAAACAAACCTTGAATTAATGCAAGCCCTTATGAGTAAAAACAAAAAACCCTTTAAGTGTGAAATCCCCCCCCCCCCCCCCCACTTGTACTTATGAAGCTTTCCATCTGAACGCAGAAAACATGACGTGGATCACATAGAGCAGGGTGGCAATGTAGGAAAATACCTGCAAGAAAGATTTAAAATCATCATTAACAAAAGTGGGAATATCGGGAACATTACAGAAATCATACTGCCAAAGTGATTTCATGCAATTGTCATTCAATTCTCAAAATAGAATCGTGACAAAGTCATTCAACAAACTTTGCTTCAAATCATTGAAGGGCCGTGTATCCCTGCAGGACCACTTCACAAATCTGCAGACTCCTCACAGCACCATCCTGGATCTCCGTGGCAACAGTTCGAACAGGGAATATTTTTTTTTTCATCCCCTATTAATGCGATTACTAAAAATCCATCCATGTGGGAACCCGATTAATTTGTACTAACATATCAATTTCTACCAACAATGGAGTGGTGTACTTACTACTGCAGCGATGTCCTCTTGGTAAGACTTAAAGTTAAACGAATCATCCTGCAACGCTATCGTAGCAAAGGACTGTGCAACGGAAGCACTCAGGTAAAATAAAGCTGCAACTCCATGATAAGCCACATCCTAAAAAAGAGCGATGTCAAATATTTAACACGAACTCAGCACACACATCCACTTAAAAAAAAAAAATCACATTATAAAATTATACAATGAAAACAGTCCAGTAAGACTGAACAGTTCTCTGCTATGTAAAATACACATCCAACTTTACTCAGTACCAGGAGTCCTGATCTGCACCATGAGAGTTTGTGGGGCCAATCATTTGTCGCATCGTAGTTAAATCTATTAATATACCAAGTTGCGTATGGGAGGATTTCATTTTGCTTAGACTTCTAGTTGTAGCAGTTATTTCAAGATGTTCTAGGGCAATGTGGCTTGTAGCTATCATATTCCATGTAGTTAGCATTATAATGGATGTTACAAGTTGTGTTATATTTTATAACACTGTAAATAAACATAGTTCTTTGTTAATGCTGTATATAACCACTACACTGAAGGGCTTTAAAACTAGACTTCTGTGTTTGTTTTCAACATTTAGGGAAGGTAATGCATTATATAATAGTGACATTAGGATTTGGAATTTTAAAGTGTTAGATTTGGAACAATAGTACAATGGGAAAAGACGTCCATATTGCAATATTAAATTTGCAATTTTTTGCTAACTGACAGAGATTGCATGCTGTTGGTGCTCTTCAGATTTTCCTTCGTATATTTGTACAGCAACTTGGAATTTATCCATGCTTTTTGCATGCTTACTGTACTATGCATTTACTGTGCTTTTACAGTAGCTCCTGAGAATCACTTGCACGTGCTTTACTACACTTTGCAATGCTTACACCATGCTTCGCTACAGTAAACACCCTTGAAAATGAGATGCATCATAGGTTTAATGGGTTCTCATCCTACTTTAATCCACACATTAAAATGTTTGTTTTACTTACAACCGAAGCCCACGCAGGACTGCTCTGATTCACTCCGATCATGAAGAGTAGAAACCAGAGAAATGTGAAGACAAAGCAGAACACAGACACAAACATCACCCATCCTTGAGGGTTTTCAAGAAGCACCTTTGTTGATGCCACCAAAATCCATACTAGTCCACCGAAAACCTAGAAGACATGAAATACAGGATTAAAGGTGGACAAAAATAAGACACGACCATCCTCCTGCTTTGGTCAACCGCTACTAACATTTCTGTTCTGTTGCAACACCCTGTAAATAGATTTCACTGGGGATTACAAAGTTGCTCTTTGATTCATTCTAAATTCTACAGATGTCAGCACAACCTCTTTTCATGGATTTCCTAAACATGGCACTTTTGGCACTTCTGAATTAAAAAGGTGGAGGACAATGGCACTAGTTACAGTCAGTTAGTGGGAAAATCCATGCTAGAGGTAACTTGAACACACCTGCCATTTAGGCCTGGGCTTAAAGCCAAAAATGTAAAGCTGTAATGAATGGCTGTTTAATTGAATTATTTTTAAAAGCAATTAAATCTACTGTGGGAGTAGATGTGTCCACCTACAAAAACACATGTAATCCCACTGAAATGAGCCCCTTTGCTGGTTATTGCTACATAAGCTGATCAAGGGTACTGGAACTAGGGATGTGGCAGCACTCCCTGGCTTTGTATTTCCATCATATACAGTGGTTACAGTTTTGTTCAATGGCTTTCAGAACCCCCACTTTAAAAATTGTTCCAGTGCCACTGAAGCTAATCTTTGATGCCTACTTTGTAGAGCTAGCAGCATTACATTGACATATTTGACTGTGGGTTGCCATGAAACGAGTCAATAAAATAGTTAATGGCAGGGCGAGACATGGAGGCAACAAAAAGACAAATATAAAGTTTGCTCCAGCCAAGGTATTATTGAATTGTAATATTTCTCCCCCATTACTGTAACCTTTAGACTGTCACAACTATTTTCTTGTACTTTTGGGGCCCATGTTTTTGTCATAAGATATTTTCTTCAAAATTGAACTGTAAACATTGTGAATTAAAATAGCTTATAAAGTTAATGTTTTTTTAAAATCAGTTAGTGGTCAGAAATGTACATTGTTTGCATCTGACAGACTACAATTAAAATGTTATAAAATAACGACAATGCAGTGGTACTACGTCTTATTCCTGGTCATTAAATGGAGCGACTCAGAGATCACTAGGAAGCTAGATTGGTCCATTCGTCCTGGCTGAAGCGCTATCATATCGTACTACAACAGATCCACTTGACTGTGCTAAAGCTACTTACACCATCACAACGTTGCACAATGACGGGGTGATACGTGTTGCAGACAATGGGACTACAGAGCAACCTGATCTTTTTTTTTTTTTGTTTGCTTGTTTAGCCCTCTAACAAAAATAGTTATCAATTGCATATAACCAGAGAGGACTTGTAGCTATGTATCTCGCTTGCCTATGCGTTAGAAACTTATATCAATGTATGTCTTTGTAACTACGCTAGAAGTAATCAGGGCATCAACGGCTAAAAATATCTAGTGTGACAGGTTAAGACTTATTGTGTATACTTTCTAAAATCAATAATGTAAAGAAATAAAAACCCACAACAACACACACACACCAGAGTATACAATGTTTTTGCACTGCAACATCTGTAAGGGTAAATCCTTGGGTAAAGGCTTTTTCCATATAATAATAACAAAAACAAAAAAAAAAAAAAAAAAACCCACCACACACACCCAAGCACCATTATACCACGAAGATAAACTCATTCCTGCTAGTCAAGAAGTTACTTACAAGTTCCGGGATAAAGAATATATCAGGCAGAGTTGTAAATACTCCGAGTCCACTTGGCAAGGCGCTTGTTCCCTGAGTTGACGATTTCATGTCCTCTGCTCAAGATAATCACTTTAACGCCAACAAATCCTCAAGTTAACGGGTTAGAAACAGGTGCTCCTATTTAAAGCATGTAGAACCACGCCCTCTAAATCAATCACCTGTGAGAATTCAATATTGGCTTTAACAACGGTTTCATAGCATACTGCAATGTAGCTACCACTCTTTCTTGAATTGTTTGTTTTCTAACTAAACGACGCTTTTTTGTTTAGGTATCCACGCAGGGTTAAAAGACTAGTTGTTACTTAAGACCAAACAGAAACATAGCAATACCATGGTACTGTATTTAGCTTTCCCCGTGGCGATTTTTAAACAATGGAAAATGAGGGGTTTGATAAGGTGTAGACCTCTTGTTAAACATTATTAACCCCTGCAACCAATCACGTTCATGCAATTGTAGGTTAATCATAAGTCAATTTAACAATGAATCAAGTTTTTCACATTCCAATAAAGCGATTTTTCTTCACATTTTAGAAGGAAAAAAAGTTCACTGCTGGAAACAACGTTATCAAGAATATATTGCCATAGATAGTATTTTGTGTATTCTTCAAACAACGTATGGGTTACATGGCTAGGGCTAGGCTACACATCGCCACTGTACAGAATACGAACAAGCAGAAATGCTACCTGTTGAAAGTAAAAGATTTCAACAATTCATCGTGTTAAGCTATACATTTACAGGTGTAGTGTTATTTTCAGGCAACCATTAAAACGTGGAACACAATTTGTTGTCTGTTTCCAGTTTAAGTTTTCAAAAAGATTATGTATAATTAACTTGAGCACTTGCTTTACATTTTTCTACAAACCTTAATTATGACTATAGCAAGTGATTGCACCTATACCAAAACCTGACATTACACGGGTCAAGTTTTGGTACTAGTACCACTTTCTGGCCCTACACCGATAAATGGATGTATTATCCAGCTCACAGGTCCATTTATAAAATAACCATGGCGGTGTTAGTTAATGCATATAGCAGCTATTGTTTGAGTTGATGGGCGTATCCAAGACTGACCAACCCATTTCAATGGTGTGTTTGATCCCCCATAATTATTCATTCGCGCGAGTTATGTTTTTTTTTCTTTCTTTCTGTTAAATGCATTAACTAAGTTTTTTTTTTTTTTTAAAGCTATATGCATTAGCTAACACGGCATTGGTTATTTTATATTTGACCTGTAAGTTGAAAATGCACACATTTACCGAATTCCCTTTGTTATTTTATACATTGACCGGTAAGTTGGTAAATGTAAACATTTCAAGGTTAATGTAAAGGTTTACCGATGTAACCATACAGACATCTCTGCAGTGAACTGATCCATTATAAAATAATATTTATAATATATTTTTTTTAAATTAAACTTTTAACATAGCCCCACCTCTGGCCACAGGCTGCAGGTAAATTGAAAATGTTATCATATTACGCGGTTGGCTTATCAGTCCCCCTTTTTTCCTGTTGTAAACATAGCCATTGCTTGTACCTTGCATTTAGCCAGTCGTCCCTAAGATCCACTTAAACAAGTCAGGAAGTCTAACTAATGCATCCTCCTCAAAACAAGGCTTTTACCTACAATATATTTAGGGTAATGGCAGCAGACTTTTTTTGTGTTTGATACAGTAATGATTTAATATTTTATTTTTACTTTTGCTGATACCGTATGCTTTATATATATATTTACATACGACTAGCCAACATATATATATATATATATATATATATATATATAGAGAGAGAGAGAGAGAGAGAGAGAGAGAGAGAGAGAGAGAGAGAGAGAGAGAGAGGGAGTCAAAGAGCCAGCAAAACGAAAAACCTTTTGCTTTTGGAAAGTGCTTAAATCTGCAATGCTTAAATCTTCACAAAGGTGCTGACCAAGATAAGGTAATGTCTACAAAGAAAGTGGTTGTCTCTCTCAATCTATGCCAACCAGCTGCGAATGTTCCAACAAACCTTTATTTTTATGATTCAGGACTGCAGAGAGAACTTGGTCGCACACCTTGGGGTTTTTCTTATTGATACACACTACTCAAGTTTTCCAAGATTCAATTCACCACCTGATGAAAAGTAAAAGTTGAAATGCGTTGTGGATGTAGATCTGAAATGTTTTGATATTATTATTATTATTATTATTATTATTATTATTATTATTTATTATTATTATTATTATTGTTTGTTCAACAAAAATAAATCACATGAATTGAATCTTGACATTTTTCTGCAATTTCAGGGGGAAGATTCGTTTGGTTTAATGTTCAAGTTATTGACCCTCTGGAGCATTTTTCAGAAAACTTTAATGATTACAGTTTAATCTTTAACTGTTTCCCTTGGGAAGATTGAGGCACTTCAGAAACAGTTATGGAACTACAAACACCGAAGTTACAGCACTAGTGGGTTGGAAAGAGCAGTGTGTACAGTGGCCAGAAATAACCAACATTTTTTTGATGTTGTTAGCAGTGCCCATATCCTGTGTCAGAGTATAGGTGTTTATGCAAGTCTCATGCTGTCAGAGATTCTCTCCTTTCTTTTAAGTTGTGTTTGATTTACTGTTGTGTCAAATATTAATGATGCATACAAATAAAACACAGTCAATATGTTCATTTGCAATTTTATTTGGTCAGTTCTGAGAGGCCATCAACAACTTGTTGGATGTTGTTGCGCTGTTTTGGGCGATCGAGCTGGCTCATGACATCCAGTTCACCAACTATATTTACTAACGTGGAGGGCAGACACGCGTTGTATTTGGACATAGCTAGGATCAAAAAAGGACGGGAATTAATTCAGTTAGACATTTAAGCAGCAAGGGTATTCTCAAACAGCTGCATTAATACTATAAAAAGGGCATAATGCAGTTCATGGTAAGTGGTTTTATACAAAACTGTAAACCCACAAGAGATATACAACATGACAGACCAGACACAGCAAAAAACAATAATAAAAAAGCCGCCAGCATTATCATTAAGGTGAACTACACCACTGCTAACCATAAAATCGCCTATCAGCAACTACTTTCTACCCTCTTGGAATCCACAGTAACAAGACCTGCTCCCTTGCAATATTTATAGTTAAGAATAAACACGCTCATGAACATTTACACATGAAATGTGTGTTTCCATGTGAAACTGGGCGTGGATTTTCCTGTGTGTTTTGTCATTTACACGAGCAAATGACATTTACCCTATCCCTCTCTTTGGCCATTTTTTTCGGCCATAAACCTGATTTACACGAGTAATTCTCCCAGACGTGCATGCGCATCGCCATTTCACATGCAAATTGACCTGCATGGAAACCCCAAGTTAGTTACAAAGTACTACAATTAAGGAAAATGTTATTGTAATTTATATTATTATAGAAACCGAAAGTTGATGTGTTTGAGTGGTGTTTATTTTTAATAACCAATTTAGCAAAACAATTATAAAAATTACAAAACACAACTGAAGTATACAAAAAAATAAAACCTGAAAAAAATCAAGTCCTAATTATGCCATAATCGTGTTAAGTTTTTTTTTCACCTGAACTGTTAGAAAATGTTTTGCCTTTTCCCACTCAACATTTATTTCATTTCTTAAATTCTCTCATTTGAAATACCAGCTACTTAATTGGTACTTGAAAGCACCATTCAAGTAACCTATTTCATGAATGATCTATCTAGTAAAAATTCCTTTGAGGCTGCTCCTTCAAAGGAAAAACAAATACACTGAATAAACAATGAAGTAAGAGGGGAGGAGGTTTGTTTACATGAAACTACACACATTTTGGGCAAGCCTTAAGAATAACCAATTGGGTGACAACTACCTGTTAAAGCTAACTGAAAACCAATAAGAGTTCTTCACCATTCTTTTGTCATCTGCAATTTGAAAGTTCTATTAACTACATTCATGGGGTTTCCAAGTAGGGCAATTTGCTTGTGAAATGGCGATGCACGTGCACATTTGGGAGAATTACTTGGGTAAATGAGGTTTGTGTCCGAAAAAAAAACGCCAAAGAGAGGGATAGGGCGAATCTCATTTACACATGTAAATGATGAAAATCACGAGAAAATCTTTTTGCTTGTTGTTTTTGCATTGCCTCTGAACAAGGGAGTTCACAGATTTGTAAATACACCAATGAACTGTGGTTTTATGCATCCGAAACACATTACCAGCTACCCTGTACTCAGCTGAAGACGCAAGCCTATAGAGAGCAATTGCCACTCTTTTTTTTCCACTTTCACAGAAGGCCGTACATAATTCCTTCTTGGCTGCATATCTTCCTTTACTAGTTCCACTATAATGATGAATGTTGCCCTGGTGACATGAAAGGACTCTATCCACTGCGGATCTGAGAAAGAGTGATGCAGCACAACCTCTTCCCACCAGCAAGATGGACAAGTATGTGTCCAAACTGTCCTTTCGCTAGCCATTGACATTAAATAACAAGGCATAAGGATTTGCTGGTAGAGGATGTTTGGAGGTTCAAGTGCCTGATACAAATGGAAAACATCCATTGCTCCCAAGCTATACAGCCTTGGGAGCATACATAGAGGATGTGTGCCACAGAGCTTTAGAATCCTACATTTCCACCGGTTTTCAGCCATCGTGATCTGCAATACCTGTGTTGGTCAGTTTCATTTTATACTTCCCAGTTAATTTATAATAAATGAGTTGTAAGATAAATTAGTTGAAACCAGATTCAATACTAAAGACATGCCACCCCGCCAGCGACTACTTATATGCTTAAATGGTTACAGCTTCTGGAATAACTCCATAAACTATACTGCTTGTGTATATACATTTGCTATGTTATAAGTAGATCTATTTACAAAAAAAAGAACAGTTATAATACGCAGTACCATACAAGGTAAAGAAAGCTCTCCATTTGCATGATATACTGTCCGGTATTCTGTTAATGTTTACCTTCCTGGAGGTTGCTTCACCTCAGCAATATCTTTGGAGTCAAAGCATGTCAGCCCTTGGGGAAGCAACTGTTTGGCAGGGAAAAAGTGCTGAAGGGGGCTATTTCACTTAGTATTTTGAGCATACTGATATTAATTGCAGCAGATAGAAACCTTACATTAAACAGACAAAGCAAATGACCTAACTGACTGTTCCCTAGCTGTAGGCCACATGGATTCAGCAGGGCTGGAATAGCGCTGGGTACTTTACACTTTGTATTGGGTTCCATTTAGGAGCAGTTGACTGGTAATTGACAGCCAATTCAGCAAACATCAACTCCAGATGAATAGCCAGTTTCTGTTCTATATTTCCTCGCCCACATCCTAGACTAATATAGCTGAAATCTATTTTTGTAGATTATGAATATCCTGAATGAAAGCTACACAGTTAAATAAAAGTGTAATAAGAGGCATTGGTGAAGACAGTAAAATGAATATTGATTATATAACAGTGACCTATTCTAGAGTAGATGTTCTTTTAGGCAGCCTCCTGCTAATTGTAAGCTTCTTTGTTTAGTGGGTTGTATGTATTGTCCTACCTGGACTATTGTTCACCCTGCACTGCATGTAATTCAAGCAAATGAAGGTTAATGGTATAGGTTAATAGTTACTGTAGGACACAGATAGGAATCCATATATGCACTATCCAAAAATCACCTTGACTGTGACCTTTGTCATCTCTAAGGTGAAATGTAAAACTAGCTTATAACTCCTTACAGTGCACATAGGATTATGGTTACTATACAACACATTTAGGAACCCATATATACTCTATTAAAAAATTAACTTGATCATGACCTTTGACCTCTCTTTAAG
Organism: Polyodon spathula; assembly: GCF_017654505.1. NCBI lineage: Eukaryota > Metazoa > Chordata > Actinopteri > Acipenseriformes > Polyodontidae > Polyodon > Polyodon spathula. Next base: position 27,970,310 of record NC_054538.1, read on the forward strand.
GTTAAATGTACAATAAATCCTTACAGTGTGAAGGTAGGGTCATGGTTACTATGGTGTTTAAAGTTATAAAGCATCGTGAAATAATGAACTAATGCTGTATTTTGAATTGAAACTGTTCCATAAAACTGATCTGTTGCTGACACTTGTACTGCAATGCTAGAGCTTGCCAAAATTTCCAACTGGTACTGAGATTGAAAGCCGTAAAACTGCCTGGCAGTTTTCATTATTATTATTATTATTATTATTATTATTATTATTATTATTATTATTATTATTATTATTTATTTTCTTAGCCGATGCTGAACGGATCTCTGAACAGGTGTGTCTTGAGGAGGCGCTGGAAGGTGGTCAGAGACTGAGCAGTCCTGATATCCGTGGGTAGGTCGTTCCATCACTGACGGACAAGGGTGGAGAAGGACCAACTATAAAATTCAAATAATACGGGTAAGAAAGCACAACACTGAGTGTAAAATATATGCTGTTAAAATCTTTTAGAAAGTAAAACAAGTAAACCGAGTATAGTGTTAAACTAGATTAGCCTGATTGATTCATGTACACTGTAAGACATTTCTTTTCAAACAAGCACAGTAATGTGTTACAATATGTTGTAGTCCTTAATTTTAAACACTGTTCATTTTAGAATTTTATAGTGTTTCATATTTTGAAAATCACTACTTCCAAATTTAATAAAATTAGTTCAGCGGATAAAAACATGTCTGCAAATTATATTTTTGCAACTTCTACCAAATGCATTGTAATGATGAAATAAACAAACATCAATGAACTCCCTTTTGATCAGCTTCTAGCGCATTTGTGTTTTATGTGTTATCTTTGCTGTGACTTTTTTTATAAGTAATATGCACTGGGATTCACTTACTTAAACTAAGAGAATGGAAGAAACTACAGTAAAAGTAAACTTCAGCAAAGAGATCAGGGTGGCAATCTGAAAGATGTTTCAATAAATTGGTGACACTTCCTCTTTTTTCACTTTAAAACACTTTTGACATTTTGACTGTCCACCTTCAACCAGATTGCCATTGTCATTTGGCTGAAATCCATTCAGCATTCGCCATTACAATTTAATTTTCCTGGAACACGCAGGGTAGTAGGTCACTTCCACTAAGCGGAAATTAGTAAGCTTAGTTCATTACCATATTGTTTTTAAAGCACACAATTACAGAGTTGTGTTTTAAAAGCTCACAAAGTAAAAAAAAAACACTATAGAAAAACCGCAATACTTTGATATTTTTATTTTACACCCGATATTCGGTATCGTAGGATTTTAGTATCATGATAGACCATAGGTATCGATATACCGCAAAACACTAGTAGGGAGAAATAATATTCTGGAGGTAGTAGGGTGCAGAAAGATCGAGACAGCGATAGGGAGGAACAAGAGTTTTGAATTGGATTTGAACGGCGATAGGGAGCCAGTGGAGGGAGCGGAGCAGCAGAGTAGCTTAGGAGAAATGAGAAAGGAAAAGACAAGGCAAGCAGCAGAGTTTTGGGTGAGCTGTAGTGGACAGATAGTGGATGCAGGGAGGCAGGCCAGGAGGCAGTTGCAGTAGTCAAGGTGGGACAGTACTATGTCCTGAACTAGGAGCAGTCATTGAGGAAGGGGTGAATTCTGTGTATGTTGCTGAGTTAAAAGCAACAGGAGCATGCCAGAGTATAGATGTGCTGAGAGTAGGAGAGGGAGGGGTTGAGGGTGACACTGAAGTTCTTGGTGAATGAGGAGGGAGAGAGGGTGATAGATTAAAGAGGAATAGAGATAGAGAGATCAACAGTGGGGGAGGAAGAGAGGGGAGAAAAGGTCTGATTTGGAGACTGAGTTTAAGATGATGCAAGTGCATCCAGGAGGAGATGGCCGAGAGACAAGTAAAGGAAGATCTGGGCATCATCAGCATATAAATTATATGAGAAGCCATGGGAAGAGATGAGGGGACCCAGGGAGCGAGTGTAGAGAGAAAACAGGAGGGGTCCTAGGACTGAGCTTTCGGGGATGCCTGTAGAAAGAGAGCAAGAGGCAGAGGGTGAGCCACGCCAGGACACCAGGTATGTGCGATCGAAGAGGTAGTAGGAGAACCAGGCAAGAGCAGTTCTGGAGAGTACCAGGTCAGTGAGGGAGGACTGGAGAATAGAGTGGTCAACTGTATCAAAGCAGCAGAGAAGTCAAGGAGAATTATTACAGAGGAGAGGAAGGCAGCATAGGCAAAGAGTAGAGAGTTAAGGACTGAGAGAAGAGTAGTTTCACTGGAGTGTGCTGGGCGAAAACCGGATTGGAGGGGGTTGAGCAGAGAATGTTGACAGGAAAGCAGAGAGCTGGCGATGTCTGCTCGCTCAAGGGTTTTAGAAAGGGGACACAGGATGGTAGTTCCGGAGGGATGAGGAATAAAGCAAGGGTTTTTTAAAAGCAGTAGGGAAGGAGCCAGAGAGTAGAGAGTTGTTGAGAAGAGGGAATGAAAGGGAGTAGAGCGGGGGCAGTAGCCTGGAAAAGGTGAGTGGGGTCCAGAGCACACGTGGCAGGTTTGTGGCCCTGGAGCAGGGAGCAAAGTTCAGAGTCCGAGAGGGGCGAGAATGAGGAGAAAGAGGATAAATTACAAAGGGCTTGCAGAGAGAGCAGAGGACAGGGGGTGGGTGAGGAAGGAGGCGAGGTATTGGAGAGTTTGCGTATGTCAGAGATTTTGACGGAGAAGTAGGCAAAGTCAAAAGGGACAAGGTTGAGAAATGTTTATGGGGAATGTTGGTAGAAGACTGAATGATAGAGTGGAAGTAGGAGTGTCTGGCAGAGGTGAGAATAGGAGAGGGAAGAGAGGAGCGAGCGATAGAGATCCAAGGCAGCAGGGCAGTTTTGTTATCTTCCATTTCTTTTCAGCAAAGCGCAATCCAGAATGAACTATCACAGTCCTTAAAAATATCTTTTACCTTGTTCCGGTTGTAGCGATTCAATTTCTTGCTTTTCTATTTCTGTAATTTCAGTAATATTTTCTTAGAGGTACCAGTGTGTTGTTTATTTTATTAAATTTTTTTTCCTCCGTTTTGATTTTTGAAGCTTGAAATTAGAAGTGGTGTTCCATGTATGTGAGACAGCTGAACACAAGAGGTACTGGGATTTTGGCAAATACTGCTCTGTGATTTGTGGATTTCTACTATGTGATTTATAACACTAAAGCAAGAGAGATGTACCTCACTAAAGAGAGATCTGTCTGACTTCATTCTGGGAGTGCTCATTGGTTGTTAGTAGTAACACTTTATTTAGTTTTAGCCTTGCAGCATAAACACTCCTCTTCCAGACTTTTTTTTTTGTTGAAAAACACATAGTTACAATATACAAGCAGCCGCATTTTTGTTCTTCCACTGTAATGCATACAAAGTGGGTTGAAACAGGTGGTTGATATGTATGAGTCAGTTACTGTACTCTGGGCAAGTCATTCAGATACTCAGGTGCAGGACAGTGATAACTATTATTCTAATGCCCTACAATTAGTTGGTACCATTAGTTGTCCCTACTTTTATACTGTATATGAACTATTTCTGGGTCAAATATGGTGAAAGGTTAAATGTCAGCAGCAAAAACAGCTGCCATCCGTAAAATGGATAATCTTTTTATTAACTCATTTATTTATTTATTTATTTATTTTAGTTACTCTTGCCTGCTGTCTATAAGCCTAATGTGACAGGAAATTTCTGAGTGGTGACGTCAGGCCAGATGCCGGAAGAACAACAGACAAGTAGTGCAGTGAAAAGATGTGTGGTGTGCCATTTTATTTTTAACACAAAAATAAATAAAATATTTCAACAAAAAACACTTGCTCACAGAGCACAGAATAAATAATTGAACAAAACAAATCACAAACACAAAATAAACACCAAACCCAGGACAGGCTGGGCAATCGCCTTCATTAGTTTAGTTTTAAATATCTCTCTCCTCACGCTCTCCGGTTCTCCACTTCTGAACACCCACCCAGAGTGCAGAGAGCTGCAGCTTTATATACAGTGGCCAAGGGGTTTAACTAGCTAGTAATTATTATATTGCCCCTCGGCCACAATCTGCACGAGTTTATTAATTAATCCTGGCAGAGGACTAGTTTACTAACCTCGCCTCTGTCAGAACACGTTTCAAAATAAAACAATAACAAACCACACAGCTTTCGTCGTCATTTTTATAAATACATAATAAATAAATACAAAAACAATAACCATGACTTTTGCCGTCAAATACAATAAATAATAAATAAACAAACACAAAATAACAAGGGGCAGAGGGGGAGACCCTGTTCTAAAAATAACCACTGTACAGCGCTGCTCGCCCTGTTACACCATAGAACATTAACATCATAGATGAGACATACTACTGCCACTGTTTATATAATTCAAATGGGCTTTTGTGTATCAGATAACTGTATATAAATGAATCCATAATCCGACAGTTTAAGTGAATTGCAGTACAGAGTCTGTTTGGATATCTTAAAGGAATATATCATGTATTGTTTTTTAAACACCCAGCATACATATCCTTTAATGTTTGTTTAATTTATTTATTGTGTACCCTTGTAACTTTTTACCTTTGTAAAAGTATAGCAAAGTGTTTTTTAGCATGATGCATAGATAAGCACTGAAAAGAATAGTAGGACATTGTAAAGCATGTTAATAAACAAGGCAAACTGTGATAAATGCATAGTATAACCATGGTATAACTGCAAAAATACCATTCACTTAATACTTTCACTTGTTATTAACCCCCTTTCCTGAAAGGAAAATACACAGATTACAATAAATAAAACTACTTACGACAACTTATGAGACCATCATTTAAATATGAGTTGCTTATTTTTTGTTTTGTAACTTTAATTTATTGGATGCAATCCAGACCTGGTGATCTGAAACAGTATGTTTTTGCATGTTCAGGTATTCAATTGTAAATCACAGCCTTGCAATTTCTTTCCTTTTAAGATAAAAGTGTGGGTCCATGAACACACCGTACTGCATGACCCCCGCAAGCAAATCTCTAGAGACGAGTTATGTATGCCATGTGACTGTTCATTATGAGGATGCAGTGTGGTCCAACGGTTAAAGTCCAGGGCTTCTAACTAGAAAGTTGCTGGTTCAAATCCCACCTCTGCCACTCACTGACTCACTTTGTGACCCTGAGCAAGTCAGTTAACCTCCTTGTGCTCTGTCCTGTGGGTGAGATGTTAAATCAATTTAATTGCCTTTGCATATGATGCACAGTTCATAGCCTACCTCTATAAAGCACTTTGTGGTGGCGGACATTGTTGTTATGGAATGTTTTTTGAGTTTGCATGTTATCACTTACAAACATACTGCAGTCAAGGGTGGGGTGGGGGGTTCTTTTGTTAAAATGCTACCATTGTTTTGAAGGCTTGTGTGGCAGAGCAAAGCTCTGCCCTTTTAAATTGGCAGGGATGGGGTTAATTTCCCCTACCTGCCTGGGTTTATTATGTTCAGGTGGCTGGGGTTGATTAGTTGATTAGGTTAATTAACGATCAATCAGCTCCCAGCCACCTGCCATAAAAGGAGGCCTCTGCTTCTCATTTGGGAGGAGGGAGTTGAGGAAGCAAGTTGGTAGTTTTTGGTTTGTGTGTATTTTTGAGATTTGTGAATCCAGTGAAGGCATTGCCCAGCCTGGAAACCTTTATTTTGTACATTTTGCTTTTTTGTCTATCTTTTTGTGTTTAAATCCCTTTATTTTGCCATTGTGCACTTTTATTTTGTGTTATTCATAATAAAATTAGATTTTTTTGAACTGCAGACTGTGTCTGGGCCTCTATCCACTCACCAGCCTGCCATAGCTTGTTTAAATAGTCATTTAAGAGTTGCCTTATTAGTCACCAGAAAACACCTGGTTTCAGCCTTATGGTGATTAAGTTTAAAGGTGCGACTTAAGGTGTGATAGTGATTACAAAATTTTGTGACACCTCCAGTTTATTTCCCATTTCACCTTATTGTTAGCTGTCTAAAGGGTGGTTGGGTGTGGTAGCTATTGTTTTATAATATGGTTGTTTTTTTGTCAGCCTCAAAAGACCAGGTGTAAAGGGGGAAAGCCATTTCTCATTCTTTTCTTACTTTTTCATGGTTATCTCCATTTCTTTAGTAGGATTGGTTTAACTCTCAGGGAAAGCTCCAGGGGGGTTAAATGGGAAGGGGATATTAAGAAATATGTTGCTGTTTAGGATCTGTCCTTTGCTTTCTCCTGCTCAATAGCACACATTCACATTACACACTGTGGGGGAAAAAAAAAAAATGGTTTTAGCTAGGAATTACAGCTGAAGGAACAAGTTTCAGCCAGTGAGCAGTAAAAAAAAAAAAAAAAAAAAAAAAAACACTGGTTCATAAAATCTAAAGGAATGTGAACGAACAGTATGTACTGTAGATTGAATGTTCGTTTTACCTCGGGCCTCATTCTTTGGCAACCAGATGCCAACAGATTAAAAAGACTGATATACATTTTTCATTTAGGATTAACAATAAATCACCTCCAGGTCCCCTCTTTCATGAACCTTCGTTCAGTAGTAATTTGTGCTTGAATGGTTAGAAAGCATGGCAAACAGCGATCCAAGCAGAAACATCAAATAGAAAACTATACAGAACACATTTGAGGATACTAAAGGAAATTAGTACATTTCAAACAGGGTCATGTACTCTTAACAGAAAAGCCCTGTTGGCTGAGGATTTGTGTGGAAAGGCAAGGTGGTGTTATGGAGATAGTATATGTCATTAATTGACACCCACACAGGATAAGACCAAAATCCAGAGGAAAAACAAGGCAAAAGCAAAGCATATAGGTTCACAGAATTGTGTCAAATGCCATAAGCTGGTAGGACAGTCTTGGGAGGGATAAAATGCAGCACAGGCCTGTAAAATTGGCTTTCGCAGGCTTGTACTATATGAAAACTCTTAAGACACTGTCGGTCCAGGAAAGATAACCACTCACAACTGTTTCATTTGTACATCTGCCTATATTTATTCACTGTTCACTGTTACACACTAAAAGCATGAATTTAGTTATCCTGGACAGACTTTCTATGTCTTTGTTAATTATAAACTGGGCCAAATCCGAGTGTTGGCCATTGGACTGCATGTTGTGTGATTGGTTGTTATGTTCTGTTAGGCACACTGGACCTGCAGGCAGTCCTAGTAGCCTTCATCCTAGCCCGCAAAAGGACACTCACCTGCAGAACAGCACCTGCGAGGGAAAATAACTGTATTATTATTATTATTATTAGCAGACACCTTTATCCAAGGCAACTTACAGAGACTAGGGTGTGTGAACTATGCATCAGTTGCAGTCACTTACAAACAACATCTCACCTGAATGACAGATCACAAGGAGGTTAAGCGACTTGCTCAGGGTCACAGAATAAGTCAGTGGCTTAGGTGGGATTTGAACTGGGGACGTACTGGTTGGCTGAGGGCCAATAACAATGTATCTGTTCATGTTCATCTGTTCAACTCCACCAGACAGATGTTTATCCACTTTTTTATAACATCATCACTCTTCCCTTATGGATATTAACACCCAAGTCTCTTCATCGCTCCAATGGACATAAGTGGAGAGTGGATACAGGTTTTAGTCAGACATAACTCAAAGAAAATGCATGGAAGTTTATTTGACAGTTGTGTGGAAAGCTATTTGCAAGTGCATTCTGAAGTACAGTACAGTAGCTGTAACCACCTGAATTCACAAGCCCACAATACAGTCTATAGTTTTAAACAGAAATTTAGTAAATACAATCTCTATGATACTTTACAAATGCATTTAGATCCATGTATGACATGCATTATGCAAAGTTTTAGGGAAGACAGTGAAAAAAAGTGGGGTTATCTGCAACATCAATCTGATAAAGGAAATACTGCAAAAAAAACATGAACTTTCCTCCATTATCTTTGGACCATGGTAATTTACATATTCCCATGTGGCTTTAGTTATGGCACTTGAGTGAGCTAATTAACATTTTCAGGAGAAACTTTTGTTTCCATGTTAAGTGGGCATTGATTTTACAAGCATTTCCTTGATTCTCACTGGTAAATGAAGCATTTTCACGAGTTTTCCCTGCCAACATGCACACGCATTGCCAATTCACTTGAGACAAACCACTCATGCAAACTGGCCCAATGTGAACACCTGCAGTCCACTAAATGCATGCTGGATCTCCCATGGTAAAATTTGATATTACTTTTGTCGTGTAGCAGCAGTATTGTGCTAATAAAATTAATAAAATGCTAACTGAGGATTTAACCTGTAAGGTACACAATGAAGCAGAAAAATATATAATCAAATGTCTACGTCAGTGTGTACCTGAATATGTGTGCAGACTAAAGAAAAGTTAACTAGACAATGTGTGTTGCCCAGCTTGGTCTTATGATCCCCCTATTAATAGATAAGGTTCATTATTTCAGAATACAATGCAAACGTCTCCAGTCTCCTATAAAAAACACACTGCATTAAGGGGATTGTTCCTTATTTAATATAAATGTATATTCAGTGGTCAAGATTTTTTTTTATGCTGTGTATAACTGTAAACACAAGTTTACTATGCAAAATAACATAGAATGTGTAGTTTGTAGTACATATACTTGGGGGAAAAAACAAACAAACAAACAAACAATTACAGGATGATTTTGAAACACAGTAAGTGTAAAAAACAATCTTAAATAAAAAAAAAAAATCATATTCTGAGTTTCTAAAATGCATGCAAGAAATAAAGCAGAGTGGTCACAAAAGAAAACACATAGACATTACTAAATATATTTATTTTTGTCATTTATGGAGTCCTTGTCCTGAAGGCAAATTGTTGTTCCCATTACACCTTTCTTATTGCACTTGCTGTGGATGGAAAATGAGCAGAATACTTTCAAGAGCCATTGTGGCAAAGTGGCTGCTGATTGTGAACAGGTGCAGAGATGATGTAGGGCAAGAACAAACACGGATAGGAAACTGTAATCCGTTTGGAAAAGGGGGTCTTTTATTTACTCCCGGTCTGGTGACCAAACAATAAATCTCTGGCAATACAAACCAATGTGTAATGTGTAATGCACGGAGGGTAAAACAAGGGATTGCAGCCCAAATAATAAATACACGCTATCTGCCCCACAGTTATACTGAACACGGTCACCAGTCCGGGTGTGTGCAGCAGTGCTCATGGTGGGTGATAACAATTTATTAGTGACTGTAGTGAAGTGCTGTTTCGACTTTGTCCAAGGCGACAGCTCTGGAAACGTATCAGCCGTTTGGTAATTCACAAACAAAAGACAATTACTAACAAGCACAAACAAAACACTCACAAATATCTCTATTAACAGTGGTTACTGTGTCTCTCACAGTCCTTCAAGTTCAAGTGCAAACCAAGCAAAGAATTTGATTGCGATTCTCCGACCCCTTTTATGCCGTCACACATGACCCCTTGGTAAAACGAGTGCAGCTATCTCTACAATCTGCAGCTGCTACCTTGTTTTTCTTCCAGGTCAATACCTTCCTGCAACACAGTCTCACCTTCAGACTGACCGACTTCCCGACCCTGTAAACGAACTGTCGGGCCAGCCTGTCCAAAGGACCCTACTTTCGTTGCTTTGTGCCCTCACAGGTCGGGAGGGAGATTTACAATCAAGGTTCATTATATTTCTGTCACAGCCATATAGATATATATATATATATATATATATATATATATATATATATATATATGTGTGTGTGTGTGTGTGTGTGTGTGTGTGTGTGTGTGTGTGTGTGTGTGTATATATATATATATATATATATGTATGTATGTATGTGTGTGTGTGTGTGTGTGTGTGTGTGTGTGTGTGTGTGTGTGTGTATATATATATATATATATATATATATATATATATATATATATATATATATATATATATATAAATTTTTTTGTAACATAGAATCTCCCTGAACAAGAAAAGGAAGTGAAGAAGTTACACAATGTGCTGCAACACTTTGGGCTCCTAACCTATAAAATGACACTTCAGTTTCACAAATGGAAATGCAGTGTATTTAAATTACATTGCAAAAACAGGAACTCCAGTCATTTTGAAAATATGTGCATGTGTAAATACTTTAGATGTAGTGAACATGTACCGTGTGTTAGTGGTTTAGATTCTGTCCTGTGAATTTATAACCTTATTAGGAAGGTATTGAACCTATGTAGCAAAAGAAACCATGGAAGGCTCAAAAAGGATTCTAGTTAGCAGTGTGTAAGGTGTTTAAACAAGACCGTGAAAGAAAAGGATTTGAAAAAGGGAGATGCTTATTTTATTTATTGCAGAATAAATGTTAGGGATTTCGTTTTTATAATGAATGACTCAGACGTTAAAAGAACACAAACTCCCTTATGGGAGTTACTTTTTTTTATTTTTTACCTACTTTGTAAAATACACTGTACCTCAAGTTTGAGATCACTATAATAACAATCTAACTGCTGGTAAAGTGTTAAATAACAGAATAAGGCCAGTTAATGTTTCTACAGGTACACTGGGAAAGAAAACCCTTGGGCCCTTCTCTCATCAAAAAGCACTGTGTTTTAAGCCTGAAAACTGAAACTTAAGACAATAATTCAGTCACTACAAACACACATTTTATATATATATATATATATATATATATATATATATATATATATATATATATATATATATATATATATACACACACACACACACACACACACACACACACATATATATGTACTTTCTATAGGCTTTCTATATATATATTGAAACAATTTAAAACTATAAGAAGAAATGTATTTTATTTGAACTACATCACTTTTTGTTAATGCTAGTTCATTTGGTGGGAAACACCACTCACCGACACAGTGATCAACCATACGCAAAGCTCTACTGATGCCTTGCTAAAATAAGTTGTAAAAAAAGCTGTTATTCTCTCAAAATCAGCAACAGATTTAACTTGAATAGCATCAATAATCTCCCAAACAAGAGCACTGTGTAGGCCCCGGGATTCAGCATTGAATAGTAATGTAAATACAGGCTTTTGGATACAGTATGTATAATGAAGCCACATCTGGTGTTAAACGATGGTATTTAGATGAACCAGGAACATAGCTGAATTGTATTCAAATAAAGCAAGCAGTACACAATATAAAAGCGTGGACCAAACGGTCTGCATTAACTACCCACTAGCAACACCAACTGTATGTGTTTCTTGTGCAGTTCAAGATGTAAACTGTGGCAACACCTGTTGTTTAGAATCCCTGTAAAAGGTATCAGGTTGAATTATGCAACCTTCAGCCTGGTGCTTTCTGCCCTGACAGATAAAATACAGCTTCCAAGTATTTATTTATGGATTCATTTATTGTATTTATATAGCGCTTTTTCATACAAAATTATCACAAAGCACTGTACAGTACATTGCAAAAAGCATTTATATTTTACACAACGCATTTGTATTACGTTCCCCAGCCATGTTACACACACAAACGGCTACATATTAAATGGCATATTTAAACAGTATATAAAAAAAATGTTAAAGCGGCAAATTAAAAAAAAAAGTTATATTAAAACCCACTAAGATCAAGCTGTTTTATAAAAGTATATTTTTTGTCTTTGCCTGAAAAAGCCCTTCTTCCCGTGTTAGTTTTGTTGACCCTGGGAATAACCAGTAGCCCCTCATCCTGTGGTCTAAGAGTGCGATTTGGATGCTATGGGGTCAGTAACTCCTGTATATAACTAGGTGCTAATCCATTTAGGGTTAAAAAAAACACAACACTAAAGCAAGCTTCAAATGTTTTTTCTTTTTTTTTTTTGTTATATTCCCCTTACTATTGTATGGCGATTGCAAATCATTGTGACTGGTACTCTTAGTTGCTCCAATATTGAGTTATTATCATTGTTTTCTAATTCTGCCTGTATCTGCACACTATGGATGTATATGAGCAAAAACAGCAACATGGAAATACTGTATCAGTCTGCAGATTCATAAAATAGTCTTTATACAGCCATGTATAATTAAGTAGAAGCTCAACTTGAGATGCGTGTTTGGATCATGTAAGAAAAGGCACTATTGACAAGCATCTTGAGAGTGCAGTACACAAAAACAAGAAAATCAAACTTGAAGTTCAGGCTAAACAACTACAGAACAGGCAGGTCCCAATCACATGATTGTTTAAACAGAGCACGGAAAGTGGAGAAACACGTAATGTCAACATGTTTGAATGCCTTCAGTGCTGTAAACATACCGATACAACGGCTAGCCAATGAAATATAACAAAGTTTTGTAATGAACTGTGGAACCATACCTAACAGTGACACACTCGGACGAGTGCATCTCCCTAAGGTGTCTTTTATAAAACAAAACACGAAAGCTGATTTCAGCTTGACGAAGAATTTAGTATGTTTTCTTGATTCATCATCTGCTGTAAAAACACTATTGCTTGCTGATAAAGCCAGGACATGTTTTTTTATATTTTACAATACAATTAAACATCAGCCAAGTTCATCTGAACATTAATCAATTATCTAAGTTTGTACAAAGCCATTACCATCACAGGTACTTGAGAATGAACTTGTAAAAACTGTTTTGGAATTTCTGTCCATTTCAAAGTAAAACATATATTTCCTTGGCATAGCAGTGTTATTCTTGTAACAAGGTCAGTGTTCTAAAGATAGGGGATGCAGGTAATTCTGGAGTAAAACCTGGCCAGGAGTGTATTTTTTCTCTTCTAAAACTAAAAGAAAACTGCTGTGGTCTCTTTTGGTTGGGTATGAATGCAAGCACAATATTTTAATTATGGAATACTTACGTTAATTTCTGTTTGTTGACTATGAGAGTCTATTCAATTGATCTAGACCGTCGTAGATCTAAATACTGATATTGTTCAAATAACTTGTTTCAGATGATCACACGATCTACAGAGTGCCACCTTTGGGGAGAAATATAGCATCTGGCTACCTACAATGAAAGATTTCTAAATGTTTTTTGTCATACGTGGTTGGTTTCACAGACCCTGATTAGCACTTCTCTTTGACTACCGTACTTTAGAGATTGACGATATTCAAATACTAGAACTTTCTTCTGTACCATATAAAATAATAAATATAACCTAATTCTGTATGAATGACAATGAATTAACAGAAACACACACATATACTATAAAGGTTTATTTAAAGAGTAAGTAGCGGGTCCCTGATACAAAGTATAACAGATCCTTATCAATATGGTCAGTGGAACCTACGTTACAATCGCTATTTGGCCACTGCCCCATAAATCCCAATGTAACTCTATTGACAACAATCAGCATATCACACACACCAAATCTCAGTTTTACAATGCTTTATTCATTCACTTCAGAATCCGACCAAAAACCCATACAATGTACAGTGTAATCAATTCCACCTTCAGTACAATAGCTCCCCCTACAGACTGTCAGGTTAAGTACAGTTCA